>NC_086379.1:62447729-62750849 GCF_036588685.1 Mytilus trossulus
TTTCTTTACGGAAGAGAAATTACTTCATCAAGTTTGTCTTTTGTATGGCGCTACATTTAATCTTTATTTCGTATGACATATCTCATCTGCGAGTGCAGTGTCAGATTAAAGCCAGTGAAATACTCAATAGAAGGACATATTTTTACATCGTCTTAATTAGCTCTTTGACAGGATCAAGTGACACAAGTCTGGGAACCTATTTATCATTCTTTTCCCTTTTCCTGGGATTAAACTTGTATAAAAAACAACTCTTTCTTGAGAGCAAAAGTTAGTTGTACAACATCAATCGGTGGATAACAATAACTATTGTCGTTCTAAATGTTACTAGTATCACATACAACTCCGACTTTACAGCCAAAATATTAGATATTTATACCTTTTACAATTCCTCTAGCAACATTTAAAAACTATTACTCAATGCTTACACTTTGATTTAATATTTATTTTTCAAAAAGTGTGTGATCTGCATCCCATTCACTATGGCTGCTTGATCATGTATGTTTAAAAACTCGTTCACATAAAATGCATTTAATTATAAACGCAAACCAGTTATAACAAATGAAGACTGAACTTTCGTTGTCATTGCGTCTACACATAGACAATAACTGTTAAGTGTCTTTAAATATCAGCTGTATTTGTACGAGGCTAGGAAACAAAGTGTATGCGAGCTTTTAGCGAGCTACAACACCTGTTTCGAGCCGAGTACAAATACAGCTGATATTTAAAGACACTAAACAGTTATTGTCTTTATCCTGCAATTAATTCTGTACATTGTTTGTGTTTTAAAAGACACAAAAACTAACATATTTAGCATTTGTTTTCGATTTGTAATCCCTTGAGGCCCGCGTAGTAATATAAAAATCACACATTACGCTGAAGACGGGTTCGCAAAAAAAAAATTTCGAATGGTCAGCAATAGTACATTGCTCAAGGTGAATAATTATCTTTTTTAAACATAACAACTAATTTCGACAGTAAAAACAAATAACAAAACATTGTCAAATTTGAAACAGACTGAGTGTACGAGTTGTCCTACGCTTCAGACTTGACATTCACTGAACATGCATGCTGAAATTGACATGGTTGATTTTGTAACACAATCATTTGAAATCGACAATTTTCTTTGTAATTGGAATGTAACTGGAATATACATTCTGAGGTCACACAGGTTCAACCATTACTCAGTCCGGCAGTGGGTGGAGCTTTTAAGCGATATCTGTATAGTATACAGATACAGCATAGCGATATCTGTATAGTATACAGATACAGCATAGCGATATATGTAGGGCTGTATCTATATAGTAGGACACGCAATGGCAGGATAAATAGAATCAACCTGTTAGAGTTTTAAAAGCGTGATACGATTCATCAATATAATAAGCTAAATAAAATATATACATGTTGCTAAAGAATACAAAGAAAATTTGCACTATAAAAATAAGATGTGGCATGATTGGCAATATGACAACTACAACTCTCCAGATGTGACCAAAATGACATAACATCAACAACCATTGGCCACTTTATGGCCTTCAACAATGATCAAACTATGCTTTCTGAATCTCATATAATTAGATTTCCCTCATCATCCCCATTTTATTGCTGGTGTGTGTAATCGATATCATATGGTGACTCTTACAGTGCCACAAAAACATAATGTCTCAGATTCTAACACAAAGTTGTGTTAATAAGTTATATTCCTAATATCATTTAATGTACTTTGGTAGTTCAGATATGAATACAGATTTTTTGAAAATTATTTCATGCTATAATGGTTCACTTTTACACATTGTCATATGGATGGAGAGTTGTGTTATTGGCACTCATATTACATCTTCTTAATATATCTATCTAAAAATTTGCCATTTTTTAAAAACAAGACACATAGCTTAAGTCTTTTAACCTGCATGTTGAGAAAAACATATTTCAATAATTTTTTATACTGTAAACGCAAAATCGAACGATAATTCTAACACTCGAGACGGTTAAAAAGTCCTACCAATGGCTCCAAATCTCATTTCATTGTATATCTATCTATGTTAAAAGATTCTATAATGTAGGCTTTGATTTTATCCATTGTAACATTTTTTCAAATTGTTTTGATTTGGTGTATGTTATAAGCCGATTACATTGAAATAAAACCTATATTTGATATTTTGACTTTAATACTCATATCGAAACGAACGTGACTGAGTATTTATCCATCGCACAAAACAGAAATAGACGTCGTCATTCCTCTCATTACGAATTTATTCTCAAGACTGTATAATACCAAAAACTAGATTCATATTTCAAAGATGCTGGTGCTTTATGAAATGCAGAAACTTTTATTGATAATCAAAATATTTTTGCATAACAACTTCTTCTATTTTCCCAGACTTTTATCAACTTATGTATCATAATGGTTAAGACTTTTACTTATCTGGAAACAATTCAAATAACCGTTACAATTTTTCTTTTTAGTGTATTTTTCAAACTGATATTATTAAATTTTCCTATAATTATATCTATTTAAAATTTATTATAGGGCAAACTGATATAGAAATGATGTTTTCGAGCATAAATTTGTTATAGTAATAAGACGAATGATAAACAGACAGTTAAGTTGAGAGTGGTTTGTCAATACGAGTAGAAATCCTTTCTGTTATGGTGTCTTTTTTGTATCTAACCATATTTACGATGTTTTATACTTTGATGGGTATTCCAATTCACTCTAATTTTGCTTTTAGCTCTAAATATGTTGTATTTTCCGACTTATTAGTCATCGTGATAGTTTTAATGCCTGTAGCATTATTTAATGAAACGGTCTATATTATCCACAAAGTTTTTATTTAATGGAATTACTGTGCCATCTTGTTTATAAAGCAAAAGGTAGATTCAATTTACTGATGAAGTAAATGCTAGATTAAACGCCAATGTTGTGTTCAATTTGACGGGTTTGCTTGCTTTACCAGAAAATGTTTTACAGATGGAATTATAGCCCACAAATTTGCCAGTAATCATACATCAGATACACGGCACATTGAACACATTTCGTCTATTGATCATCGTACCGTTCTTTCTACATTATGATTAGTATTGGCTACCGTAAATAATGGTTTAAATGTAGAAAGGTGCATTCTAGAGCAATCATTCATCGCGTCTGTTTGATAGATGCAAGCTGGATTAACTAAAACATTTGTCATCTTTACAAATTAAATTCATATTGCATACGTCTTTACTTAACGAACATTTTCTAAATCAATACAGTTCATTACAAAATAAGGAAAAATTTCCCCGGCGTTATCTATAAACTTCATGTTTGGGTATTCTAAGCGTGCTAATGAAGATGACCGACAAGCAAATTGAATGATTCAATTCCGACCTTATGGTCTAGCATGCGGTAAAATAGAGCGGATACAGCCAATTCAATATTTATCATCCCCAGATTTCTATGGAGAATCTTTCAAAATGCTGATGGGAGTTTTGACTATTATACAATCAAATTAAATGAATGTGTAATTGCTTTGAAACATTCATATGGTTATCATTAATCAAAATCTGCTAGAAACATTATTACATGTAACCTTTATGTAGAGCTAGGAGTTTTCTTTAGTGCGCTATTGATGAAGGAACTGGATGATGCTTAGCTCTTGCATAGTGAAAAGACAAGTATGTTCATTTATTATATGAAGAAGGGTCAAAGATGTTTCGCATTAATCGTTATATTTCTTAACGAGAACATTTCAAGATATTAAAGAAAAATATGATTAATTTATTAATATTCAGATGAAAATGTCAATTCGATAAATAAGAGTAATTTATTACCATGATCAATTACTTGGAAACAGCTAACCGCAAATCGGGCTCACATCAAACAGAACAAACAAAAAATAAAATAACGAACACATACTTTTTTTAAATTGTTACTTGGATGGAGAGTTGTCTCATTGGCACTCACACCACATCTTCCTATATCTACATAGGTGTAACTCTGAATTTTCCTAGATTTTGAAAGGAGTCAAAACCCTATATATTTTACGCATAGGTGTCTATCGTATACTACATTTTAAACGACAACAGATTTTCTTTTACATGTAAAACTACCAATATATTTTGGAATCAAAAGTGTCATTGTAACTACATTCCATATAGTGTCTTGGCACAAATAGGGAAATACAATTGTTTGCATTCGATTGATGATCAAATTCAGTCATCCTGATGTAGGTTTTCAATAAAAAAAAAGGAGGACATTATATATTTATTGTTGTCTTTCTAACGATTCAATTATTTACTAGTACTTATAATATAATAATAAAAGAATCACAGATGTATACTGAATAAATAAAGGCAAAATAAGTATACAGCTGTTCAAAAGTCATAAATCGTTTGGATAATACATTCTGGTTACAAACTTAAACCGAGGAAAACGCAAGAGGAAAATAACGTACAGCAGAAACACTGAAGTGAAACAAAACAAACGCCAATGCTACATACTAGTACATAGAAACGAACTATTTGATAACAAGTGCCATATTCCTGCCTTTGCACTAGACATTTTAAAGAAAAACTGGTGGGTTGAAACTGTTTTTTTGGCTAGCCAAACCTCCCGCTTATATGGCAATGTTAAAAATACTGCTTAAACGACAACATTACTTGACATGAATACAAGACATCAAATAAATGCAGTCACACTTAGGACAGAGAAAATAATGACAATTTTATAAAAGGAGCGGTCAATGAACGACCCAAACGAAAATTAAAAGGTCAATAAACGACCAAAAAATGTATCGAGATACCTCGATATCCACATGCAGAATGTATATCAACAAACAAATAAGTGTACCATACATAAAACTCATATCAAACTGTTTAAAACAGATATTTTGAAATTTATTTTATTATTTCTCCATTCACCCACAAAATTTAATTCAAAGTATTGCGTATTATATTTTCCATTTATAACATCTAAAAATAAATTATCTAATTACATTATATTATATATTATATATATTATATATATATTTTGATTATAGCTAAAAATTTACTTAGTGTATGAAATCAATTGTTTTTTTTATGATATAGTGTATGATTATGTATTTAATTGTATTACATTAAAACTTTTTGCTGCCCCTCTATCAAAATGCGACCTAGTCCCCGTTACATAATACATAAAAAATATTTTTATTTGATTCCCTTCATATTTTTATTAATAAAATAAATGTGTTAAAACAGTTTTATAGAATGTTCCTAAGATATTTTTGTTTCGCGCTCAAGATATGTCTCAGACACGTCCTTTGGTTACCTAAATACAATCCAAAGAAATATCCTAGCACTTATCTTTTGATACTTTCATTGCAATGGCACTCAGAGAAGGAGGTGCTGCAATTTCCTTTTATTAAAGTTTATACTCAGATTTTAACGTACAATGTAGAAGGAGCGGGTCGCGCGCACAAAATACTAGGTATACTTGAAGTACTTTTAATATCTATATTTTGATCAACTTGTAAAAGGTATCCACGAAAAAGAAAACAATACTTCAGACAAATGGTAAACACATTTCGTTCAATATATACAATTGCACGCAAATTTTTAACTCGTCACCTTTGTAGAATCTATCAAAAAGGGTTATGCACGTAGTACTGGTACATGTTCATGTTTGCTTATATATATATATAAGTTTTCATTTATTGTCAGTTCGAAATAATATGTTGAAACAAATGTTTAGTACGTTTCAATGATAACCCTGAAAGCACACCTTTTTTAACGTTAATTCCATTTATTTTGTTTAAAAGAAAGGACTAATGATGGAAAAAAATTCTCTCTCATATAAATAGTTATCAAAAGTACCAGGATCATAATTAAGTACGCCAGAAGACTTATCAGTGACGTTCCTATCGAAATAGTTATGAAGCTAAACAAGTACAAACAGGATAATGATCATATTAATATTCACTGAAATGCGGATTTTCTCATTAAGTGTCGTTTCAAGCTAAAAGGTACATTCACAAGCGCATTCGAATTTTGTAAGAGTCTCATTCTTGTATCATATTTTTCCATTTTACATTTGCATATATCTATCATATTTTTAAGATAACAAAAATGAAATGCAAATGTATTAATTTTAACGTAATAAACGAAATAAACTTAGTTTTATTAAATCAATACCTTTGAAACCTTTTAACGTATTGGGTTAGGAATGATTGTCGCAACGCAACTAAGACCATACTAACAAATTAAACAAGGAATATATCGGATTAACAGAATCATAAACGCAAGATAGTTTCATATATACTGCAACGCATTATCAGGTTTGTTCTAATTTGCATGAAATATTTGTCAATGGACGTTGAGTGAGCAAGCAACAACCAATCAATTGAAATAATCTGAATTTATGCAATTTCATTCAGAAGTCACAATCAACAATGATAGTTTCTTTATAACGTACGATTCTATTATATTTATGATTTGAAACAAAGTATTTTTGTTTTGTTAAAAGATTGAATTAACTAAGCATTATTTATAATAAAATAAAATAAAAAAAATGGATTTGTTTTTATTGAATATATAAACGTAAGTAGCATATTCGATTACAAGTTATACAAAAGTGCATTCGTATTGTCGTAATTCCTATTTTATTAACCTAATACTGACAACAATCAATGTTTGTTACAGCCAATATTTCCAAAGTAAATTAAGTAAACATAAGGTCTTGACCTTACCCATATTCTATACCGTCATCCCCCTATGTTTCTTATAAGAGTAGTCATTCGCAAACGTAATTTGCACTTTGGAGATTAAAAGTGTTTTAAATATGAATAGCGAATGAAATGAAATTCGACGTACAATGTCCGACTCTATCATGGGATGCCAACTAATGCATGATGTTTATAAAAAAACACTGAATAGGCTGGAGACGTAATTTGATAAGCTTCATCCCTGAGAAATTTAGCAAATATTTTAAATGTTTCTCCAATGCTAATGTCTGTGTGATTATTGTGCGTTTAAATGGCCAGAATTTCATGGTTATTGGTTTCTGCATCTGACTTCTTTCAAATTTGGCAGACTGGGTGTCAGTTTCAATAACGGAATCTACACATATCATCCAAATGGTTGCATTCAATAAAGTTCAGCAATGAATTACATCGTTTTTATTGCTATGTAAATATTTTGGACGTAATGAAAAAGATTTACACTGAATATTAGTTTTAGTGATTATACATAAAATGCCTCAGTTAATAAAATAAATCATTTGCATTCCTACGAACTGATTAACTAAATGATACCATAATTTACATAAACCATAGAAAAAGTTGAAACTTTATTTTGAACACAAAACTTTATGGTGTGTTTAGTCGAATGAAATCTGTACATAAAAGGCGGACCAAAATAATCATATATCATATTGCCGGGAATTGAATCGTCAAAAATCATATTTAACCCACCCAATTGAACAGCGATGAATTATTTTTTATTTTTGATGTTTCATTAGAATGTCCTTTTCATTTTTCTATACTTATATTTTAATATTTATGGTCCAGTGGCAAAGGGCCTTCGACACAATAAAGACGGCGATGCCACAAGTCTCTCACTAGCCAGAATTGTTGCCTGGGATTAACAATAATGCGAAAATATATCGCATAGTTGTTAAACGTACACTATAATATTGCTTGTTTTTTGTTTCGTTGCAAAACTATTTTGTGTATAGAACAATATCTAAACTTCATTTTTTTTTAACTAACCTGCTATATGAAATAGACAAACACTTTTTTATTAGGTATTTAATTTATGAATAAATTATTGCATAAGTCAGTTTTATAATAACACTCATTTGTTAACATTTTGATATAGACTTATAATCGTTATACGAGTGTTTTGCGTTTTTGTGTTTTTTGTGCTGTTTATATATTTATTTCAAATGCAAGAGGAGTGAAAGATACCAGAGGAACATTCAAACTCGTAGATCAATAATAATGTATCAGTTTGAGTATTTTGTTAAAAAATATGCATGTTTTGCTGGACTTCTTAGTTCACCGGATTAATTGTTTAGTTTAACTGCATATACATGTATTTCAATGGTTTGAAGGTCTATTCTTGGCTTTTAATTATATTGTAGTATTTTGTTTTTACATGTAGTTATTGAAAAAAATTTGGGAATGTAATAGCCTGCGATCATTTGAATAATTGTTGTCTGGCTTGAATTTGTATTGAGAGGTCTTGTGTCATACTGAATAAGTCTATATTTTTTTTCTTCTTAATTTTTGTATATGAGTATAAAGTCTGTTTTATTCTTTTTTATGACCTTTATATAGTTTTTAACGTCGTTATAGAACTTTCAAGAGTCTAAAAAAAATCTTTAGCTGACTTTGTAAAAGAAGAGTTGCCTTTAATTGGTTACTTAGAAAATAATTTTGCTTTAATTTTGTTTCTACAGTGTTATATTGACTACAGAGGGGGAATTTATAACAACGTCAATAGTCAACAATCAAGGACAGTTATGCAGTTAATTTGTGAATACATTTCCAGGCGTGTCTCGGTATTTATACACCCAACATTCATGTATTTAGTTATGATGTTTCTTTTGTAAGGCTGTTTTATATTGAGTTAGGTCTTATCGTTTGTGGTTTCAATTCAATTTTTTTCCATATGTATGTAAAAGATAAGATATAGCTAATCAGCTAATTAATTTATAAGATATTTAGTTTAAAGCAACTATATGCAAACGATTTATTTGTTTTTACTGTTTCGATTTAGAAGAAAAATTGACATGGTCTGAAAATACATGTAATACCACCATTAATAACACAATTCTATATTGAAATCGAAATGCGCATCTGGTGCAAGAAAATTGGTACCGTTAATTTTATTAATATTCTTAAAATTGTTGGACAATACACAAAATAAAGTTATTACAAACTCAATCCCAATTTTATATTCAAGAATATCCTGTGACGTCACTTTTTGTTGATACATTCGTGTGACGCACAGTTCATAATTGTATTGCTATTCTGTGGTTTAAATGATGTAATGCACTATAATATTATCCATGTAAATGTATGTATTTCTCATTATTGAGTGTTCTTGCGTTTAGTTGTACTGTATTCCTGTCAAAAAATGTTGTCATTTAATAATAGTTGTGACATTATCGTATAAGCGGGAGGATTGGCTATCCATTACACCAGGTTCAAACCACCATTTATTATTGAAATGTCCTGTACCAAGTAAGGAATACTGCAGTTGTTATCAAATGGTCCGTTTCTATGTATATAAGTGTTTTTGCAACGGAAAGCAAAAAAAGCAAAAATACAGAGATTAGAGTAAAAATTCAAAATGGAAAGTCCCAATCAAATGGCAGTCCCCAATCAAATAGAAAATCATAAGATCAAACCCATAGATACAACTGTAATTTTCATGACTTGATACTGGCATTTTCCTATGTAGAAAATAGTAGATTAAATTTGGTTTTATGGCTACTTATTACTTGCATGACAGTACAGTGATATGTTGTTCCCCTCTAGGAGTGGATGTGTTTCCCTCACTTTTAGTTTGTGACCATGATTTGTTTTTGCATAATTGGTTTATTAATATTGAACAGCAGTATACTACTGTTGCCTATAATTTTAGTATGTGGATGTTTCAAACCTTACTTGTATTAGAAAGCACTCTCTGTGTTTTTCCTGACGCCCCGAATCATTTTCATGAATACTACAAACTAGGGAAAAGAAATCAAAAGAAAAATGACTGATCAAAATAAGCTTCAAGTGAACATTGACGAAGTCTTTCTTTTGCACTTTTAGCACTTATTTACTGAAAATGAGTTTCTTAAACGAGAAGAATGGTTGCTAATCAATTTTCTTTTAGAATTTGGAAATGATTTTGAAAAGATTTTTAATTTCCCGGCAATGTAGAACTGAATTCAGTGTTTTAAAGGAAGTATTTCAATTGATTATAAGTAGAGGTAGGAAAATTTAGGACAAATATTCAATGGATGTACTACAAAGGAATACTGTATATTGCATACAACTCTTTTTATTGCAACAAAACAGACGATACGATTATTTTAAAGAGATACTTGTCTCAGTTTAATACTGCAAATTTTCAAATATTATGGAAGTAAAGATCAGAAAATAAGGAACAGTGTCAATTGACGGGCTTCAAATTTATTATAAAACTGCATATTCTAGAGGTGGTGTGAATCAGATGTAGATAGTTAAAAATTCCAAAGATCTTTTAGAGTACATACAATCTAACTCTCTTTCATCTTGTAATAGTATTAATACATTTGAATTTTCTACACTTTATACAAGAATTCAACATTCCAAACTAAAAACCATAATAAAGAGTTGGTATTACTTTGTTTCATAAAAAAGTATGGCCAACGAAGATACAAGTATCTTGTCTTCGGAAGGGATTAATCCTACTTTGTAAAGGATCACTCAGAAACTGACATTATTAAGATGCCTGATTTATTGATTGGCAACATATTTGTTACGTTCGGAGGACGTGATTTTCAACAGACTATCGACATTCCAATGGGAACGAATTGCGCCCCTCTTCTTGCCAACTTGTTTCTTTATTTTATGAGGCGGACTTCAAACAGGAACTTCTTAGGAAGAAAGATAAGAAGTAAGCAATATCCGTTAACTCTACTCCCCCTTCCATTTCATGAATGTGACCTATCGTATTAAACTATTTACCGGATTTGTTATCTCATAAACAACACGACGGGTGCCACATGTGGAGCAGGATCTGCTTACCCTTCCGGAGCACTTGAGATCACCCCTTGTTCTTGATGGAGTTTGTGCTGTTTATTTTTAATTTTTATATGTTGTGTACTATTGTTTGTCTGTTTGTCCTTTTCATTTTTAGCCATGACGTTGTCAGTTCATTTTCGATTTATAAGTTTGACTGACCCTCTGGTATCTTTCGTACCTCATTTGAAGGAGAATTTATTCAAGAAGTAGACCAATTTACTTATTTAGGAAGCATCATAGATAGAACTAATGGGACAGATGCAGACATCAGGACAAGAATAATTAAAGCTCGACAAGCTTTAGCTATGCTGAAGCCAGTTTAGAAAAAAACACCTACACACAAATGTAAAAGCAGTCCTTTTGTTATCGTGCAGAGACCTGAAGACTTACAGTAGGGGTACAACATCAAATTCAGGTTTTTATAAACAAGTGCCTGCGCCAAATTTGTAAATTTTGGTGGCCAGGAACCATTAGTAACAAGTGCTTATGGGAGGAAAAGAACCAATCAGGAACCAGCAACTAAACCGCTAAACAGGAGAACTTGGCAATGGATTGGGCACACTTTGAGGAAACCAGTAGGTACCATTACTAGACAGACATAAGAATGGAACCCCAAGAACATCGGAGACCGGGAAGACATTTTCACAGCTGGAGAAGATCAAGACACAAAGAGCCAGAGGAAATTGAATATACCTAGAGCGAAGTAAAATGAATAGCCCAAAATAGAGTAATTTGGAATGCGACTTTGGCAGCCCCATGCTCCACAAGGAACGAAAAGAATTAAGTAAAGTAATTCAATACTGCAAATGTAATTAAATCTTATACGGAAAAATCCTATTGGTGTATCTGGGAGTCAACCATAAACTAAAACATACACATAACAATCAGAATTAGGTGAGCATATCAGTGGGAATCTAGACGAAGAAGACTCTGACTGAAATTGTTTGTGATATACTAGCTTCTAGTAGCTGTTTCATGCGTTAATAATTAATTTTCTTAGGATAATGCAATTTTGACATCGACATGTTAGTTTTCAATCTTCTCATAGGTATAAAAGAAAGTTGAAAGTAAAAATTTATGATTCATTCTTCATTGAATAAAGTCTTTCTCACGTATTATGCCTCTTCTCTTTTTTTTAAAGGAATTATGTATAGATCATTTTGTAATAATGTGTGCCTCCTTTGGAGTTTTATCTGGTATGCTGATAACGCAAATTGAATGTTAGGATGGCAGTTGTTAATCGATGGAAGAGAAAAAGCAAAGCAGGCAATAATAATCATGGGGATGAATGTTAAGGTGGGGCAGATTCTGATTACTCTTCCGGAGCATCTGAGATCATCCAAAGTTTTGGTGAGGTTCGTGTTGCTTAGTTTTAAGTTTTCTATGTTGTGTCTTCTGTACTTTTATTTGTCTATTCGTCTTTTTATTTTTAGCCCTTGCGTTGTCAGTTTATTTTCAATCTATGAGTTTGGTTGTCCCTCTTGTGTCTTTCTTCCCTCTTTTGCCAATTAAGACTTCACAAAATGTTTAATAGCTTGTAGTGTAAAGTTTTTTTTCCAGCAGTTCCAGATGAAATTGAGTTAATTTTTTGAAGTGATTGTTTATGCGAAAATACTCATTTCATGTTATCCCACTTTCTGTATGCATCTGAGATATCTAAAATATAACTTTTAAAACATATTCTACAGTAGGGAAATATAACCACTGAATGCTTCCCATGTTCATTACGTGAAATATTCAATTTCTCCCCAAAAGAGGCGTGTTTTCAGAAACAGCTGTATTTACAAAGTGCATCCTATAATTATGCTCTAACAATTTCTAAAAAAGTATGAAAACAAAACATAACGGACTCGAGGAAAAATTCAAATCGGAAACAATGGAATTCCAAAATCAAACGCTGAAACACATCAAACGTATGGAAAACAGCCGCCATATTTTTGACCGGGTCCAAGCTTTTCCTTGGGTAGAAAGTGGTTTTATAGCTAGCAATACCTCTCAGTTGACTCGCATAAAGTTCTATTATATTGACAACAATGTGTGAACAAAACAAAGAGAAATAATAGGTAAAATTGTTCAAAATTTGGAAACAGAAGTCAACATTGTGTTATAATCTATAAACCTATAATCTAAAAAACGAACAAACATTGTCAACAAAGAAAAACAAAATGGCATGTTGACAAAGTACATAAGAAAAAACGGAAGACAAGAATCAAAAAAAGGATAATAGCACAATAACTCAATTGCGGGGTGAACCGAGCCACGCCCAAAATGATATTACCAAAAAAAAATAAAGGTGAATGATTTACAAAGACACATAAAGGAACAGTTCAACGGGATATTACCATGAAAAACAAAGTCAGTACCTAGAATTTATACTTCAAGGGTACCATGTATTATTTGTTAACAATTTCAGTGAAAAAATACGTTGTTTATTAAGTACATATTCAATAACAATGATAGGCTATCAAGCTGGTGTCAATTTCAAGAAAAGATGGTATAGATTGTAACATCGTTGACTGTCCCTCTGGTATCTTTCGTCCCTCTTTTGTAGATAGTTTTACAGTTATCTGTATGTCTGAAATCTGGGAGGGTAAGCAGATCCCTCTCCACAATGTGGCACCCGTCATGTTGCTCATGTCAGTACAATCCGTTAATAACATAATTCAGTATGTCTCATAAAGGTAGTTGAGGGGTCTTAATTTAAATCGAAAGAAATTTTTCAATAGTTTGCCGCTCTCAAATTTGCATATTTCATTAAAGATTGTTTCCGTCTCTGTAACAGTCCAAGATGTCAGAAGACATCTACCTAAATGATTGATTTTATTTGCATTTAAGGAGTTTAAAAAATTATATATACTAGAACACACCCGTCAAATCGCGGGTCCGTGACTGAATTAAAATATATATAACCATGCGTAAGTCTTATTGTAGTATTGGTATTGTCATCAGATAAAGTCATGCCGATTATAATCAAATTAACGGTACCAATTTTCTTGCACCAGATGCGCATTTCGACAATACATGTCTCTACAGTGATGCTCGTGGCCAAAATATTTGAAACCCAAAACTTATATAAATGATGTAGAGCTATAATCCAAAAGGTCCAAAAAGTATAGCCAAATCTGTGAAAGGAATCAGAGCTTTGCATGAGGGAGATAAGTTCCTTAATTTATAATAATTTCTAATATTTCGTAACAGTAAATTTAAATAACACAAAAAATCCGTATTTTAGTGCCAGTACCGAAGTGCACAGTCTTATCTGCTTTCAAAATCTTTCTGCTTGAACCTGTCGACCTGGAACTTATCAATTATTGGTAATATTAATTATTTGGAAATCAAAAGGTCCTTCAACGGAGTATTTTTTTATTCAACAGCATTGTCCTACATAAGTTATAAAATTAATACAGTTGAACTTTTTGATTCGCTGTTTTACGTCATGCCCGCTAACATATTGAAAACTACGCCTTACAGATTTTTAGTATTCGTATGGTCATCTTAGAAAGTCTTACTAATTAAAATACTACAAAAGGGAACAAATTTACAATGATTGAATTTAGTAGTGTTAACCCTGTGATTATGATCCGTCTTATATATGTAGCATCCTAAATATTACGTTTGGTGGTGCGCCTGTCAGATGCAGAACGTACAGATAAGGTAATAGGCAACAGGTGAATATATATTATAATATTGGTATCGGTATCGGATTCGACCCGGAACTTGATAATTATTGGCAATATTAATTATGTGGAAAACAAAAGGGTCTGGAGTGGTGTAATTTTTAATCAATACTATTGTCCGATATTAGTTATATATAAAGTTGAATTCTTGAATTTGTCGTTTTTACGTGATGACGGCTGACAAATTGGACCTCGTAATTTTAGTATTATAGATTGTATAATTCGTTTATAAAACATGTAGATATCATGCTGAAACTATGAATGTTTCGGATAACTGAATACAAAAGCGATCAACACAATTATTTCCTTACCTTACAGTTGTGTACACAGGACACGCGTTTCGTCTATATAAGACTCATAAGTGCCGATTGAATATTTTTTTTAATCTTATATTAAGATGAAGAGCATAAAATTGAAAATTACGAAAAGTTATGACAGATACGTATGTATGTATGAACTTGTAAACGCCTCCGATATCCGAAGAACCTCTCGAAAACTGCGAGGGTACAGTGGCATCCATGTACACTCCCTGGCAGGATTAATGGAGATGTTTCACTAACGTATATTTATACGACAATTATTTTTACAAGGACAATCAATCCCCACCCAACACAGAGGGAGTGCTAGGACACCGGGAAGTCTGTTATTATGGTGGAGGAAGCCGAAGTACTCGGAGAGAACCACCGGGCCACTCGGTGGAAACAGACAAACCAGAGAGATATCAGAAGATTGATCTCCAGGTCAAAGTAGGGGACAACTTTGACCAACCGAGGCCCCCAACGTACCCATTGTAGTTTAAAATCCGGTCTGGGTACCAGAGATGTGTGTGAGAGGGTGAAAAGTACCCTTCTAATGTACTGATATTTTTAGCATCCCGAGTGAGAATCGAACTCGGGACCTTCAGCACTGTAGCAATCGGTCTTAAACACTAGACCACGAACTCACGTTCGGCTAAATCAATCAACATGGCTGGGTATAACAACCTTAGTTATTCAAATATATCCACATTTATAAACAGTTAATTTACAAAATATTACATCAATGATATTTTATGTCAACATGAAAGTGCTGTCTTCTTGGCTCGTGATGCCCGTCGGGAAGAAACGTGAAACTTATACTAGCGATCCTGTTAGTCTCAAATATCTGGTAAACAAAAAACGCAATCATTAAAAAGGCGTTTTAAATACAATTGTATGATTTCTATTATTCAGGATTATTTAAATCGTTTTCTCTTTTTCCGAATATTTGTTGCTTGAGTGCATACAGTAACAATCAAGGCGTTAAACAGTAACATTTTGTCTTTTAAATTAACTGTATTTAATTTAAGTAACTAGAATCTAATTGAACAGTTTATTGGATTTTTGAGAAATACAGCGTGCGTACCTTAAATATAAGAAACATCATCTGGCTATTGAAGAAATAGATCGTATACACATTATCTACTAGTATTCAACTTTACTCAAATAAACGTAGATATTGCCAAAAATGTTCAATAACTAACATCATAGATTTTTAGAATTTTACAAAAAATCTTCACCGATTCAAAAATTAGGTAAACTGGTAACCTTAATCCTTTGTTGAAACCTTCTGTAATTCTGCTTTAAATAATATAATAATTAGTGTCTAGTTGACAATGGGTTTTTAAATTAATTGATGCAAAATTGATAGCGATGAGGGAATTCGATCGTTCTTTTTTTCCTTTCTTTTTTTGTAAATTAACAATTCGTGTACGAAATGTGACGGTCAATAATGCCGACCGGCATGCAGAGGATATGATATATGTGGTTATCGTAGGTGTGCTTATCAATTTGAGAGGGACAAAAGTCGGATAAGCCAAACAAATAGTAATGTTGAGACGTCATCATGCATTCAAAATCTTATTTTTAATGTAATAAAAATGTTACACACATTTAAATGATTTAAACATTAAAAAAAACATAAAAATTAAAAATCAGAGCTATGCATGAGGGAGATGAATTTCTTATTTTAATAAATGATTTTCTTAATTCAATCTCAAGACATTTTCGATATAAAGTTGCGGTTTCAGAATGCCCTTTCAAGTTTGATAAACTACATAAATAAATCTGAGTGGGTACTTTTTACTTACCTTTTACTTTTACTACTGTGCATTTTTTTAAGTGTACGTTATTTTTTACTTAACACTAGAAAAATATTGATTCAAGTTGAGTTATAAAAACGATTAAAAAAATCGTTAATATCTAACTAAAATCAGAAAAGGCAACTAAGTTCAGACTTCAGTCTTCTTCATTACATATGCACATTTAGTAGTCTTTATATTTTCATTTTCATATTACGACCCTCTGGCCACTTGAACCTTCGAGTGAAGACATCTAGGGGTGTCCAAAGTATCCTAATTAAATATTAAACAACGCAAATCGCATCGTGGATGCATTTTACGAATGATTTCATTAGCTTTTGCGGGTGCTTGATTTTGCGGTGGCTGCGCCTGCCTATAGATAAGGAGCTATCGAAACTATTAGAGTGTTTAAGAGTAGACACCGTCCCACTGTTTGATATTATTGTAACAGCAGATGGCGACGACGACTGCTAAACACAGGCTATTCAAATTTACAAAGTTATTCTCCCTGGCTTGACAATGCACCTTTTGTGTTTAAATCCCAGTTTTATGATTTTTAAAGAAAGACGATCTGTCCGCGATCACTATGATCTAAAAGTCAATTGTTCGAGACATATGCTCTTTAAAAAACTACTCGTTAGTTAAAATGGTAGTAAAAAGTCTTGTAACATTGAAGTAAAAAATTCTGAACAGGTGAAAATCTGCATTTAATTGAAATTTTAAACGTTTAATTAAATGCTGAGGGATGTGAAATTACCTTAGCACTATAGTTGTAGATAAAGTGAAGGCTAATGCATAAAATTGTAATAATACTTGAACATAGTTGTCTCTTTATTGGTCTCTAAAAAATCAATAGAGGTGTATAAATAATTCCAATGAATAGCTGAAGAAAAGGAAAACAGTCATTATGATTATGACCAATTACAATGCGCATGTGTAAAGGATGCACTAACCATACAAAAGATGTTTCCTTTTAAGCCTATGACATATTCACTATGTTTACACCGTATGTAACAGATTAAGACTTTATCTCCAGCTTCTTCTGCACAGGTAAGTCAGTTTTATACTATGGTTTAAATATGATATATTTTTAGTGTTTAATACAAATTTTGATATTCAATACTTACTTACTTTGAAAGTTTTAGACTTTTTCAAAGTAACGTGAACTAAAGTATTTTAGGATAAATGAAGATGAAGTTTCCATATAAATTATATCAACGAATAAGTCAACTCCAAAACGTTAAAGTAGGTTTCATAAAAAAAATTGAAACAAACCGAATGATCTCTTTATACATTTTTTTATCAATGCATATGTTTTTATCTTCCCAAAATAATCTCCTTTCTACATTCATGCGTTAGTTTTGTTTTCATCTTAAAGAGAGACAATGAAAAACAATTATAAGGCAAGCTGCACTATATAAAACACAACATAGAAAGCTTAAGACTGAGCAACTCAAACCAAACGAGAGATATCTTAGGTGCTCAAGCTGAAAATACTAGTTAACTTATTACTTTCTTTTTTTCTTTATCAATATATATTTTTATAAGAAAGTTATCATTCAAAAATACCTTTGACGAACATTTCGGAAGAAGGTTTTACGAAGTTTCAATTTTGGTTAGTCCTTGATGTTTTTGTTAGCCTAGTCAAATCGTGTGATGATCTCTATCCTTTGAATATAGAGGTCTAATGCATATCTAACTGGATTACAAAATGTATATGCACAATTACACGCTTGGTATGCATGTAAGCTTTATATTCTTATTGTCTAGTATACATAATTCATTATTTTTTGTTCTTATCACTCTATCTTTTTTTATAAAGAAGTTCGTGGAAAAAAATATTTTGTTTTTCAAAAGTGCACAAATTGCAAATATACAATAGAGGAAACTTGAAAAAAATATATAAATCAGTCTTATTTATGAAAGTTTCGTAGTGAGTCTTGTGTGGTTTATTTTCTGACGCAGTGAATCGTTTAAAATTATGTTATAACTTACATATTTCGAATTTGTTCGGTAGAAAAGTATAACTGATTTTTTTTATATTTGTACTATTTTCTGTATAAAGAAAGGTTCAGAATTTTGAAATGACGATCAGAGCATCAAATCTATTAGACATGATATAACCATTAAAAATACTGTTTATATGTGACGTTCTCATACATGTAAAAACTACATGTACATGATATTACAAAATTGCTATACGCATAAAAATCCGAAGAATATAAGGAAAATATAATAACCACGGAGTGTTCAGATTTGTTCAATAAAATGTGAACGGAGTACAGAATCAATAAGGAACAGTTCTACAAGAAGCATTATACTAGAGATTTAAATAGAAACATTCAGACCTTATACAAATGCACTAGGGTTAAGATGTTAAATGGAATTGACTTGACACTTTTTACAATACAGTCTAACAAGAGTAATCAAAACGTTTTAGAAATTGTGTAGACATTTTTATAAGTAATAATTGTCGTTAAAAGTAAACTTATTTGTACTTAATTATAAATATCTGTTATGTTCTGAAAGTCTATACAAGTTTAATTTGGTGTAAATGTACCATTATTTAATATCAGAAGTTCACTTAGTAGGAAAACATTGCACAGATAGAAAAGACCAAAGTCAATATTTTTACGTCGTCTCATGTGTTAAATTTATAATTTGAAAATCAATGTACGGTAATATGTGGCCCTTAATGAGATGCAGATATTATTGCATACACCAAGTTTATGGTAAAAAATATGTACAATTTTAACAGTTTCATTATCCTTCAAATTTGATCCCAAAACCTTGTATACGATCATAAAATATATTTAAATTTGGTTTTACCACACTACATGTAGTACTTATTATTGCTATTGTACATGTAGTTGGTATTTATTTTTTAACATATTTAAAATCTTATCATTTGTTAAATAAGATGGTAGTCATGGTCATGGTTTACACATTATTCTCATATTGTATGTAATAAATATAGGGGAAAAAAATAAATGGTGCTTGTATCTACACAAAAAATACAAGGTTTAGTTTTTTAATCCTTATTAAATTCAAAAAGTATACAGTACTAGAGTCACTATAAAAATGTAATTGAAAATAGATTAAAAGCATATTATAACCAAAATAAACATCGGCTCTTCGGTCAAATCCAATCAAATTGTTTTAATTAGAAACTTCTCTTTCGAATCCAATTTCATAACATCTGTCTTTGAAGCAGACCTTTCCTGTCAGAATGATGATTTTTGTATGATTAAGAATACATTTGTATCTTCCTCCCAATCAATCCGATTTTTGTTTTCTGCCAACTTATCCAAAGAAAATTGCTATAGTCAAAATTGGATTTTATTTTTCAAATAACAGGTTTTAATCGTTTAAGTCTGAAAGCTTAGGCTGTCTAATATGTATATGTTATAAAATATTGACTATAATGTATGTTTATAACAGTCTTGACACCAAGGTTACCCAGTTTTAGATTTGTTTAATTATACAGTTTCATATTCACAGAAAGTCTGTTCGAAAAATGACATCACAATAAACTTACAATTTAAAAAATATCGTTCTGATTGTTTTGTATGTGTAATGTTTCACACTGTGAAAGTATTTGTTACCATACATGAAATAAAAATATTAAAAGTTTACAATGAGATTAAATGTCGTATGAAGAGACATTCTTCTTTATGTTTTATCCACGATGATCATCAAGCTTTAACTAGAATGTGACATAGCTATATTTGGAAAGTGAATCTCTTTTATTCTCTTCTATCATAACTGTCAATCTTGCAATTCTTTAATACGACTTTAAACCCTCGTTTATTTCTATTTTACAGGTTTTCATTGAAGGCTTTCACAATAAACTCAACATTGAACATCTTCATGTTATTAAATTCTTTGTACAACAAAATGAATTGCCTTAGAAAATATGCTTCAGTCACTTTACAATCTATTCGATAAAACTAGGTAAAATCAAGTTAAAACTATATCGAAAAATAATAAATCATTTGAGATGCATTCTTAAATAATTTTGTTTGGAAAATCGAATGACTGTCTTTTTTTGTATGAAAATTAAGTCTACTTTGAAAAGGTTGCTTCTGTTTTGAGTGACAGTCGTGTTTTTCTTCTTTCTAAAAAGTGTTGAGGCCCTTTGTAGCTTGCGGTTCGTCGTAAGCCTAGGCTCTGTGTTGAAGGCCGTACCTTGACCTATAATGGTTTACTTTTATAAATTGTGACTTGGATGGAGAGTTATCTCATTGGCACTCATACCACATCTTCCTACATCTATTGACTATATTTTGGACAAATTACTTAAAGTGCATGTCGTTTTTTTATATGAAAAAAAAAACGAGCAGAATTTAACGAAAAATCATTCAATGATTTTAAGCTAGCATTTAGAATATAATTTATGTTACGAGCACATACAAAGTGCATTTTAAAACTAATCAGGAAAATGTCTTTTCCACTGGTGTCAATAGGAGTACAAGCGTATATAACTGCTGATATATCGGTATATTATTTTCACTGTTGGTCGGATTTTTTTTTATTATAAATTTTTATTTTTTTTAATGAAACATATGAAGCTAATGTATTTGTGCTCAGCGATTTCTAAGAAATTTCAAAGCTCGTTCAAAATGATTATTTGAAATAAATCGCTGTTCTGTTATTCTGTTCACTTGATAGTGCATTGACAATCACACCAGAATCCTACTTCAACATAGCAGCATATGGTGTGACGATCTGAGTGTTTGGATCCCGTAAAATCATATTAATTTCTCATCGTTTAAGGCAGTTATTGAAGCCTAGTTAATCTCTCGTGAATAAAACAATATTCAGTTAGAAGGTTGACCACCTGATCCTAAATAACTCGTTTGATATCATTTTATTCACTGACAATGATTACAAGCAGATTCAATCCTATCGGCCAATTTAAATTAACATAGCGCTTTTTTATTACCGAAATTATTGTTCACGGCAAAATGATTAAATATGTTTATTACAATTTGAATATTTTTTTTTCAATTTCTTTTTGTTGCAAAATCTGTTTATTATCAAATGAAAACAGGAAAACAAAACGTGAACATTGCTGTAATTAAAAAATAGCTTCCGAAATTATTGGACTTAGGGGGAATGACTTATTGATCATTTGTTTTAGACAATAGAGGCCTCAGTCTGGACAAATTCCGAAATGATTGAACTTTAGGGAATTGAATTGCTTTAATTTATCTATAATTAATTAAACGCAGAAGAATTGAATTAACGAAATAATTGCATTTTAAAATCTGGCTTTTATTATCTTTTCAGTGCTAAAGTTTACTTTTTTCTGTTGATATAATCACAAAATTACACACCTTTATTATTTCATTTCCTAACTTTTTAGAAAAAAAATGTGTAGTTAATTTATATTTTTGTTTCAGACAAATTCAAAATGGGTGTGATAACAGTAGTAGACATTGATTACGGACATATTTTCGGTCCTTTTCCTATTTCAAGCACGGCTATGGATCCAACATATGCTATTGGAATGCTGACGCAAGACACTCAACACCAGGGACCAATGTTAGAGGTATTTATACAAGTTGAATTATGTCAGCCGCAAATATTTCAGGGTAACATTGTGATATGAGTGTGTCTGTGCATTCAGATTTTTCTTTAATTATTTTGACTATTATCCAATTTTTCTGATATCATAATAAAATCCTATTCCGACATTTCTTCTCTTTTTGTTTTTGAAACAATTTCTTTCCGAGAAATTGAAATTCTGAAGTTTATAAGATATATATATAGCAGAAACAAATTACTGCTTTTAATTAACGGAGAGGGACGGATATGATATATAAAAAAGGCTTCCATTTCAAGGGGAGGGATTGGTTTCTGCCAAGTACCGGTATAAGAGATAGTCAACAATATTATTTTATGAAAATTGTGAGGTAATTACACACTAACTTAATGATGATAAATAAGTCCGACATCCTTATCAACTATATACACGCACTTGAATCATAAGAATAGTGTCGTTATTATAAAAAAAAAAATGTGTTATGATTGCAAATGATACAACTCTTCACAAAAGACCAAATGACACAGAAATAAACAACTTAAGGTCACCTTATGCACGTATGCTTTCAACAATGAGAAAAACCCATACCGCATAGTCCGCGTTAGTTTTTATTTTTTTTATTTTCCTAAATGTTTGTTTTTTTCTTCATGTTGGATGGTTTTGTTCAAAAATAATTGTTCAGAGCATTCTAATGAAGATAAATTCAGACCTGAGCCCATTTTGTATATTTGACTTTGATTAACTACCGTAGACTCAAAACCTATTTGTGCACTGCTATGAGCTGCCATAATTGTTAAAAAAAACACCTCAAAGAGCAGTCGTATCGTTATAATTGATTTTAATTACCTTGTTTTTAAATTTTTAGTTGACAAATTTTGTCGTTTTTCAAAACCCAAGATTCCAAATCTCTAAAGAATAGTTGATAGGTACGATATTTGACTATTCTCTTCTTATTCTTATGAATTATACCATTTGCCAAAAATCTTTAAAACCATTTGTAAATATTTTGGTCTTAGCATTTTTGATTTATTAGTGAAGGTTTACCCAGAGGACTGCTTGCTTATAAACAATATGAAATAAAGGAACAAGTTGTCTCAGCATGAAGAGTTGTCTTCCTCAAAACAGTAAGAAGTATGTTGTAAACCTTGAGTATTCTTTACAATATCTCAAGTTTTGCCGTCGCTCGTTGGTCACAAGTCATTCATCATATAGACAGAATGCATCTGTCAATAGTGACATTAAATTTCCAATCCGACCGCTTCAGCCATTAAAGATGGCGTCGTCTCCGCCCTTTAGAAATTAAAATCTCAATGTAATCTATCTAATAGCCATTTAAATAGTTTAAATCATTGTCAACATTTGTCGTTTACAGATTGACCCTTCAATAAATAATGGGTTGGCACGTGGAATGGAATGGCTGGCTTACATCAACCCAGCCAGAAATGAAGATGAACAAAATATGGAGGCGTACGTGAAGAATAAAGAAGTGTTTTATAGGGCGTTACGTATAATAAAATCGAGTGAAGAACTCTTAGTGTGGTACAGTAAAGACTTCTGTCAGTTGATTGATGTACCGGAAGTTAAAAGAATACCCCTTTCAGGTAATACACGTAAATTATAACCTGTCATATGAATGAATACTATGAATGAGCAACAGTTGAGACTTACTTTTTTTGGTATTAAATGTTCGGCATGTTCTTAAAGTTAAACAGATATATTATCGGGATTAATGATAGAATTATTAATTTCTGGTTGTTTAATGTCCAGTGGCAAATATTTCATGGGTGATCATGGTGATGTCTTTCTTATCAGGGAGATATACCTATATGCAAACAGTTAAGTTAAGAACGAAACATTAGAAAAACCGAGAAAAAAAAAAGAACACTTAAAATACGAATCTATGTCTGAAGTTGCCTGTGACTTTGCTTTTTTTTTATACCTATAATAATAATTCATCATGGAATCTGTCAATACTCATAATGTTTAACTTGAAACAAACACTCCAGCCAAAATATCTGTAAAGGCTTTACATGTCACATTTGCTGTACACCAATGTTAAACACTTTTACAGTTTGAAAATACATTTCAACTGCTATTCATATTCCAGTAAAAATGCAGCGTAAACTAACAAAAATAGCGTTATGTAATTAAATAGTGCATACGAAATAAACCTTTTAAACATTTAATGTTTTGTTGGCATAACACAGTTTGACTTTGTCTCTCGCTTATCTGAATGCACGCTATAATAACAAAGCAAATGCCCTGTCAAAATGAAAATAATGAATCCAACTTTTATTTTCATGACATATGGTACCGAAAAATTACACAACAGATCATTAACTTTTAAAAAGGCTTTTATAGTGTTTTATTAAAGATATATCATAATTGATAGATCAAGAGTTGATTAAACAAATTGCACAATTTCTTTTTTGTAGAAAATGAAAAATATATCTGTTCAAGATGTGGAGAAACATTCGAATACATATTCTCACTTAAAGCACACATGAAGTTTAAATGTGAAGTTGGATCACATAAAATGCGTTTCAATAAGCAAAGATTATCTATATCACCTGAACCGGAGAGTAATTATTGCCGGAAAAGAAGTCTAGAACATTCAGAAGACATCGCAAATAAAAAGTTTCTTAAAGACAATGTCCATGGTATTGATAAAATAATGTTTTCTAAAGACTATAGAGATGTAAACTCTAATGTACCAAATCATACTCATGAAAAGTCCGATCTCGGCTCGAGTGCGTTCAGAAAAGTTGAAAAAGAAGTCATTTCTAGTCCAAAAGATGAAAATAAAGCTCATATTTCTCATAAAGACAAAACAGACATGAAATATGAAAATGAGCGACTCTATGTTCCTCCATATGTGTCTCTACCCGTTTCGAGTAAGGAGTGTTTTGTTCCACCGGATATGTTGTCTACACTTATGATGCCACGTAGTATGGGTATGATGAACACTAGTATTAAAACAGATATACATTCTAAAGTGATGGACACATATGGTATAGGACTCGCATATCCATTTTCTGTGCAAAATTCTATCATGGGAAACATGGAAAGTTTATCTCCGAATTCTAGAAAACAGTATTTAATGAATATGAATAGTACTCTTACTGCTTCAATACCATTTTCCAAAAGTGCAAATCCTATGGTTGAAAAGATCCTACAAACAAGTAATATGGCAATGCTGCATAAACCACTTCCGGCTTTGACACAATCTACAAACTGGTGCGCTAAGTGTAATACGTCATTCCGAATGACCAGTGACCTAGTTTATCACATGCGGTCTCATCATTCAAAAGAAAGTCCAACCGTTATTAAGAAAAGAGACGATAAACTTAAATGTAATATTTGTCAAGAAACATTTAAGGAACGCCATCATTTGACTCGTCATATGACATCACATCAGTAAATTTTATGATTACTGCCTACTGCCTACCTGTACTATTTTATGCGACTTGACATATAGTCTCTGGTTTGTATGTCGGTCTGCTCGAAACTAATGGTTTCAATTCAGCGTATTTCAATATGGGCAACACACGGACAAATAGCACCATCAACAGGATGAATAGATGAAAAAAACCCAGTTAAGAACTACATAGAAAGCAATGTTGGTATTCTAAACCCCGGCGATAAATTGGGGTTTAACAAGGGTTTTCCAAGGTTGTTAAGTTTGAATGAATTCACAGATACTTTTACAAATCTACAAATGTCATAATAATTATCAGGAAGTTTTAAAGTATTCAGAAAATAGTTGTAGCTCTTTGACGGAAGGCGTTCATGTTTGATAAAATGCCTGTAAACCCACCGAACCAGGACAAGGACAATTTTCAACATGGTTGACCACACCGTTTAGATGATGAATATAAGACCTTAAAAAAATGAAATTAAAAAAGCAAAACAGTTTCTACCCTGCTGACCTTTTGGAATATCCTGTCGACACACTTAGTCTTGATGCATATTTTCATGCAATTCTCTAGGTTTGGTTTGTTACCTTGATTTTCTTAGTTAATTTATGAGATCGAACATCGGTCAACTTTGATGGTCTAAACACAGATTGAATTCCTATTTCAAATAAGTCATGATTTGGTTTCTGTTTTGTTTTCCAAATGGCAACGAGATGTTCCATTACTGATGAATAAGTTTCATACTATCGTCTAACAGGTCTTGTTTATTATGTTGATCGCCGCGATAAAGCCTTTTTGTGCTAATGCAGCGTAAAGCAACCAACAATCAATCAGTTTATTATCTGGAGTAGATCTGATTTTTTTTACTGTCCAATAGTTTTAACCTTGAAATATACATAAATGCTAGGTACGATAAGTACGTGGGTAGTTAGTGTGAAATATATAAATAAAAAGGAGATGATGTGAATATTTTATCTACCACTTATATATTTTTAACATTATTTCTTTATCTTTATCTCTATAAATATCTGCTATCATTTATGTATACCTATGTTGTTAATTAAACTAACTGAAGACAAATTTATAAAGAGCACAAAAAATATAATATATATAATAATAATACTTTACTCACAAGCAATACAGCTTATAGAATATACAATTTTACAATATTTTTTAATAAAAAGCTTTGAATGCACATTGAAAGAAATGATTAACTTTGAAAAAAAGTATAAACATCTCTGAGGTGCCATATTTATTTTCATATTCAGAAAAAGTATTTGATTCAAATAAACCAATTCCACCTTCCCATTACTTATCTTCTTTAGATTAATAGGTAATTCCATTTTATCATTATATTTTCATATTTTCAGTTTCTTGCTGGTTATAATTGATTGATTTCAAAATTCCAAATTCCTCGACAAAGTTCAAACAAATTTACAATACCTTCAAATGTGCAATACATTTTGTTTAAGTTATTAAAGTGTAGATTGTTAAATGTTTTTATTAATATATAATAAAGGTTGTTACAAACTATTGTGTTCCTTAATTTGGAATTCCTGCAGGTAAAAACAGTTCGCAAAACAAAAATTGAGACAGTTTGAATGAGTTACACATTTACAAATTACGAAAAGAACAATTATAAAATAATACAGAAAACAAACATGACACCTGTACTACAAGTGTTGAAAAAAACCCGTTTCAGATAACAAGAGTTCCTCAAAATGTCTTCATATAGAAAAAATAGAATAATAATCTAATCGTACTCCGAGGAAAATTCATTACGAAAAGTCGGCAAAATCAAAACTCAAACACATTAAACGAATGAATAGCAACTGCCATATTCTGACTTGTTACAGGCCCTCTTATGATGTAGATAATCGTGGATCAAATCTGGTTTTAAAGCTGTTTTAACCTCTCATTTGTATGACAGTCGCATGCAATTCCATTATATTAACAACGATGTGTGAAAAAACCCAGTCATAGTAGGTAAAATGTCTAAATAGGAGTAAGGCAGTCAACAATGTGTTATTAATTAATTATCTTAATTACTATTAAACCGAACAAATATGTAACAGAGAAATACGAAAAGTAACATATATAGACAAAGCACATTAGAAAAATTAAAGTACAAGAATAAAAAAAAATCCCATACCACAGATAAAGTTTAAGTTTACACATATTCTGTTTTGAAACATTAACTCTTATTTCTTACTGAGCAAAACTAGCAGCATATTTCCAGTCTATGGTTTTCTCTTCTGAATTTAAATTTCACACTTTGTTATGGCAGGACCTTTTACAGCTGAGAATATAGTCTGCTTAATCTTCAAAGCTGTACAGTAACTTATAAACCTTTACATCCTCGTCCTATGGTATCTAGTAGAAAGTTGTATAATTGATCGCCTTATTTTTATAGCAAGTGACAATGTATTGATCGATTGTTTGGTTTGCATTTGTAATCCTATGCTGATCAGGCCTCTTGACTTATGGTCTTGCAAACTGCATCTTCGTGTAAATTATTCATTTTTAGATGATGGACACTGGTAAAAGCGATTGAATTTTATTTCGTTGAGGGTTTATAACACAACACTCAAATTTGACTAGTGATTGTATCATATGTAATTTGAACTGGCTTCCCCTCTTCAGGAACAACACATGCTGTTTCTCCCCTTTTCAAATAAATGGAGATACTAATTTCTTATCTGTTAAATGAAAATATTTTCTAGTTATTTAAAGCAAGGTATATTTAAAAAAAACCTTAAAATGTTCTGATCCTCTAATGATGCCATTATGATACTTCTAGTAGAATCCAGAACTGTAATTTAGTGAGCTGCTTTTATTATATGTTTTTGTAAATTTGCCAACATGAACTTCTATTGTTTGCATTGGGTTGAATCATATAATTGTGCAGCATATTTTCATCATTTATGTGCCTTGAACCTCGAAGTGTTAAATTCTGTACTACTCATCCCTTTACCGTGAGTTTTCCTCATAATTCAATACGACCTTTATCTAATTGTAGTTATACCGGAATCTTTTTAAGTTGTTTTGAAAAATAGATATTATATCTGTAAATCTTTAATATCTTCCATACAAGAGTCATGGCTAATAAACTCATCATAGATACCAAGGTACCAAAAAATATATTAACTTCAGACGCCCTTTTCGTCTAGAAAAGACTCATTAGTGACGCTAGAATCAAAAATGTGTGAAAGGTGAAATAATGTACAAAGTTGAAGAGCATTGAGAACCAAAATTCCTAAAAGTTTTGCCAAATAGGGCAAAGGTAATCTATTCCTGAGGTAGAAAAGCCTTAGTTTTAAAAAAAATCAAAGTTTTGTTAACAGTTAATTTATAATTATGAAAATATCAATGATAACTCAAGTCAACACAGAAGTGCTGACTACTGGGCTGGTGAAATAAATCCCCACCAGCAGTGACATCGACCCATTTATTGCGGTAAATTTAGTATAGGCAAGACAATGATCGCTGCAGTATATCCAGTATTGTTTAGTAGCTTTTCAGTTAATTCAGTTTTTTTCTGTGAAAAGGTAAATAATATCTACTGAAAAAAGACTGAACATGTGTTCTACGTAGACCATAGATATTCGGACTTTGTGCATTTATAAAAAAGTAAAATAATAAAAATACCACTCAGAAATTCTAAATTCCCAAAGCAAATGGCACAATCAAAAGATCAAACACCTCAAACAAATGGATAACAACTGTCATATTCATGACTTGGAACATGCATTTTGAACTAATGTACAAACAATTTTGAAAGGATTGAACCCCCTTACGTTTTTTTTTACAACTTTAGGGGTCAGTATAAAGTCGCCTCATTCACAGAGAATAAAAGAAGGCAGACAATTTTGCATTAAAAGTTATGAAAAGCAGAAACGTCTCATATAGAATAATATGTCAAAGAACCGTTTTGTACAATTTGTGCTATACCCTCCTCAAAATAAAGTGGTTTGTTTTTGTAATGGAAGAACAAGAATACACAAGGAATATTCGAACTCTTATGTAAAAAACATGACAAAGTCATAGAAAAAACGGAGAACAACGAAAAGACAAACAACATTCACATAACATAACATGGAACACTAACGTTAACAAAAATAAAAAACCCAACAAAAACATGGGGATGATCTCAGAATTGTGAATTGTGACAATCGGAAATTTATATAATCAGTGATATAAGATAGAGGCTTCAAATCTTGTAATAT
This sequence comes from Mytilus trossulus, assembly GCF_036588685.1. NCBI lineage: Eukaryota > Metazoa > Mollusca > Bivalvia > Mytilida > Mytilidae > Mytilus > Mytilus trossulus. Next base: position 62,477,428 of record NC_086379.1, read on the forward strand.
GAACATTTTTCATCTATTTGTTTTAGGAAAGTCTTTTTTAAATTTTTTATGAGTTTTTATTTTACAGAAAAACGCGTCTTGTGCTTTTAAATCGATATCTGTATTTACAAATCACTCTTATACATTATATATACATATTGGTATGTATTTAGTTTTGTTTCACACACTGAAAAGTCTAAAAGATGCCAGTCATTTCGACTTTTGTGGTTGTTCAATGTTACACATATTATTTGTTTGGGTAAATGTGTCTATTCATATACTTTAGATTACATGAACATGAAAATGTAACTTGAAGGTCTAGACCCCAGAATATCATAGTTTTTCGTATTTAAGTTTTTGAGTCGTGTTCTTTTTTGATAAATTGTAATTAGCCTACACATCTGTCCATGACTAGCATCTCACAAAATATCGCAATAAAGGTATTGGTTTTAATGTGCGGTGCCACTTATACGCATTGTTGATGTGTTTCCCTCAGTTTTAGTTTGTGACCCGGATTTGTTTTCTCTGAATGGATTAATGACTTTCGAGCAGCGATATACCCACTGTTGCATTTGTATATCATTTCTGTGTGCACATGCAAACATCCCGCAAAAGAGAAATTTTCGCCATGGTTACTTGGGTAAATTTATTATTTGAACACATCTAAATCTACAAGCATTTGACCTATTCCATTTGAACTACAATACAGACTACAAGGGTTAAATTAACTATAGCAATACTTTCACGAGGTCTTTCATGTCATACAAAAATACTTCTACTGAAAGTTGGTTTTACTTGGCTGTACACCAAGTCGTATTTATTGCTATGGGAACATTATATATAATGATGGGTGACAAGCTTTCTGCATGTAAAAGAAACCGTGATATGAATTATGTACGTGAAGGATCAAAACGTGATTATTTCAAATTGAATTTCAGCATACATCCAATATAATTCTTTTTTGCAGCAGTTGAACAAATTTCGCATCTTTTATCCTGATCTTTTGGTACAACATACATGCCAACATTATGTATTGTTCAATGATGCTTTACTGATTGAAGAAATTTCATGGATGGTGTATAACTGAATCATGAATAAATCTTTTATAGCAAAAGCATGGACATGCTATGGCTAAATTAAAAACTTATATATTTCACATAATATAAAACATTAATATACAGCAGAGAACAATAGTATTATACAATAGCAGCTGCACGTAGGCATATTGTTTTTAAAATTAAAACAGTGCTATATCAATGAGAAATGTTCTGTTTAAAAACGTTCATGTCAATACCAAGCAACAACTCCTCTGTTACCAATGAACCGATTTTACTAAACGCAAGGACACTTACAAATCATGATGTAACCGTAACTCCCTTTTGTTATCCCATCATAATGTCTTTTGGTGTTTCAAACATTGAAACATAGAGCCACATTCAACTCCAATTGTGAGCAGCCATCGCTAAACTTAAAAATATCTTACCTGAGTGAATTACTTCTTTTTCATTTCATTCTAGAAATAGACGAAAAAAAATACTAAGTCGAAAATACACACAGTGATATGACCAATAATTAAGAAAAGCTTATTATAAAAGACAGACAAGTACAAAAAACACCACGCAGAAAACCAAATTTTGAAAAGCAAGAATAACCAAAAAAAACTTGTATTGAGTACAAATTTTGTATTTATTGTTGTACAAGAATGAAAGAATAGTTTTCTACAACAGAGCTAGAATAAATATTGTTAGCAAACTCTATTCAATAATAAAATTTATGTTTCAGGTTCTCAACATTAAATTGTGAACCTTTCCTAGTTTTTATGGTATCACATTTTATATAAAGTGCACAGATTTTGTTAACTCTGTAAGCAGTATTTAGAATTTTGGTGGATCTGTTCACAAAACATCTTTTTCGTTGTAAGCAATTCAAACTATATGCTTAAATATAGTAATATCTATAACTTTGCAGAAACAACAAACCCATTGCTATCAATAAAGACACCTAAAATTGAATTGTGTGTAAAAAAATATTACAACAAATTACTGTTTCAGTTGTTTTGAAATTACATATTTTGCTTTCGTAATTGTCTCTGGGTGTTCTTTGGTGGTTAAATTACACAAATGATATCCATATTGATAAAATATATGCGAGTAAAATTCATTGCATATGGGTTTTTGACGTGATGAAAGATATAACTCATACCTCGCAAATCACTTAACTTGTGAAGCATACACCAGCAGCGTCAAGTCATGAATTCTTTATTTACGATCCTGAGAAAAAGGGATCTAGATCTTGAATAACTCAATTATTTTAACAACCATCGCAGTAAAAATTGTCAGAATGAATTTCATCTTCTGTTTTATGACGAAGTTCGTGTCGTTAACATTTATGATAGATTACTCGTTCGCTTAATATTCATTTCTCAACATGGAATACTTCTGGTTAAAGATTGCACAATTTGATTTCTATTCATGTAAAACTCGCTGACGTCTGACAGAGAGTGTCAAGACTATTTAGAGATATAATACCCACGAGTACAATTTCTTACTGAATACATTGATGTTATCAAACAATTACGACTGCCCGTTTTTGGTCACGAACATTTGTAATGGTTGTAATGCTAAAGGCAAGCAACGCTGATTTAAGACTCTGTCATTAAATAAATATAACTTTCATTCTTTCCACGAAAATGTGTTTTGTTGTATTGGTTACGTTTTTATGTTCACAAGAAATGAAACATTTACATAAAAAAATTATGTTTCTAACAAATATTCAACCTTGTGCGCAACAAAGGCATGAACATCAAAATAAAAACAATCATTCCAAATTGATAAAATCATGTTTCAAGTGACGATCTTTTGTATCATGCGTATTTTAACATGTCTGTTCTTTTAATTAAAATGACCAACATACAAATTTTCTTTATTGAAATTGAACATGCTGCTTAAATCGTTTCGTAATCATGTGCTTTTCGTTATCATACTATTTCAACTATTCTGATCTGCTTAAGAACCAAACTTAAAACAAAATATATAAAGCATCAATTTCTTCCATTTTCCCCCTTTTTCAAAGTAACTTGAAGTTGAACTGTGAATAGTATAACAGAACTTGGGTAAACATAAATGTAAGAACAAAAATCAGATAATTTCTTGAATTTTTAACAAAAACAAATCAAAACAAATTGAAGATATAACCACTAAATCATAATATGAAAGTATTTTCTGCATAGAATGTTCAATAATGCTCAGATACCTTAACGTAGTCATTTTTTACTCTGTTGTATAAAAAATCTTAAATACAATAAGAAGTTATGAGAATACAACAATATCATAGAAATAGAAATGAAGGACTTTTAGGAGACTTTAAAATATTTGACAAATATTATGTGTTTTAAATAGATACATTACGGACAGTATTGCCCGGTTGTTTTTATATAATTTTTTTCTCATGGCGACATCATTAACTTGTTCTAATTGACACAAAATTAGCTATTTTTCTTTAGATTTAGATTTTGACTTATTATGATATATGATTTAAAATGAACCGATATTTTACTGTGAGTGCCATCTTTAACGCGGACAACATCACGAATTGATTGCCAATTATAAAAAATCTAATGACATATATGTTCCTTTTGTCGTAACCACATTCCCGTCTTCTGTTCCTAGAATGAGTCCGAATAAGACTCATCCCCAGGCTTGTACTTACTACTTACACGTAACACCGCGGTTCCCATATGTCGGGTACGATCTGTTAACCTTTCCGGAGCCCCCGTGATCCCCCGCAGTTCTGGTAGGGCTTGTAATACTCAGATTTGATTTATTTTATGTTGTCCTTGTATGCTACTGTTTGTCATTTTGTGTGTTTCTTCTATTACCATGACATTGTCAATTTATTTTCGACTTATGACTTATGTATCATTCGCGCTGTTGTTTATTTATGTACAGATATTTCTAAAATCATTTACAAATTTATAAACTTTGATAGCTTATATCCCTAAAAATGTCAAATAAGAGGTCATGAAACTTTACACAAAATATAAGGGCAACAGTAGTATACTGGTGTAAAAATATCATATGTCTCCTTAATGATAATTTAAAGAATTAATAAATTTATGTTGATTTAATTAAAACACATTTTCTAAGTAACATATTTTTAATTTCTAATACCATATAAAACAACTATATGTTTTGGTTTCTGACGTGTTTTAGAAAGACGGACGAAAGATACCAAAGGGACAGTCAAACTCATAAATCTAAAACAAACTGAAAACGCCATGGCTAAAAATGAAAAAGACAAACAGAAAAACAATAGTACATATGACAAAACATAGAAAACTAAAGAATAAACAACACGAACCCCACCAAAAACTAGGGGTGATCTCAGGTGCTCCAGAAGGGTAAGCAGATCCTGCTCCACATGTGGTACCCGTCGTGTTGCTTATGTGATTACAAATCCGGTAAATAGTCTTATTCGGTAGTACACATTCATGAAAGGGAAGGGGATTGTAGTTACAACGTAGGGAACATATCCAATATCATTTGTGACAGGGTTAGATGTTACTATACTTAGCTATAGATCACCGTTAACAATTCTATTTGAAATACTTAGGCTTTTCTACCTTAGGAATATATTACCGTAGCTGTACTTTTAGGATTATTTTTTATCCTCGATGCTCTCCAGATTTATTTGGCCTTTTTAACAGTGTTTGATTCGAGCGTCACGGATGAGTCTTTTGTAGACGATACGCGCGTCTGGCCTTAATATAAAATTTCAGTCCTGGTTATATGACGATTTTATTTATATGTTAACACACAGTTCATAATGGTGAATTGAGTAGTATTTGTTCAGATGCTTTAGAAAAGGCGAACAAAATAAAAGTGCATTTAACCCAAAAAAGCAGAAAAAACGTGACTGCATAAGTGCCTCTGATGACCAAACTAATGAAAAACTGTTAATTGTATAATAAAAAAATGTGTGAGACAATTCTTACAGAAATTGTAACATCTAAGAACTTAATAAGCCTATTACAGATGAAAACCAGTAAATGTTTGGTCTACAATAACTTTTCGTTCTGTCATCTTTAAATTTGATGTTAACATATTTATTAAGGATATTTGATCAAAATGCTTAAAGTTATGTTTGTTTTTTATTCAATGTTATCGGATAATTGAATAAGTGCTTGTAAAAAAATATTGAAACTTTCATTGAAAAAAAGCTTAAACAACTATCGTTTCCGTTACTATTCGATTTCATTTAAAACATCTGTCTGTATTTTCTTAATCTGTTAATTACTAAGCATGACGATTATTTTAGTGATGGCTGAGAGACCTTATACTGTAAATTTCATTATCTATAATCATTAGAAGAAATAACGAAATAAATTATTGTTTTTCTTGTCAGTGTATAGAATATTGTTGGTAACATTGTTTTAGGCGGATGCCTGACAATGCATTTTAGGCGTGATAATCAATGTATTTGACAATAATATCCTTTTATTTAACCATCTGTCGACTCTCTGTTAAATTTGAAACAAATGAGTCGGTTGGACAAACCTTATTGTTTCTCTTTCCCCTAGGAATGCTGTCTAACGTTTTACACATCAGATGAAATGGTAGAGCCCGTTGTTTAATTATTACAAATAATAACTTGAGATTTCTGATATTTCGGATGATTGAAATCAAATTAGTCTTTTATATTTCTTTTTATCGTCATATAATCTCGCATTTCAATTTGATGTCATCCCTCATGTTATGCATGTCATATTACTCAATTATCCCATCTATCATCATCGCGTATCTTTTGTCAGAAGGAACAGAAGTTAAAATGAATTTACAGATAACTTACAATATGGGAGTATACAAAATATTTAGTATGCTTTTGTTGACAAATTTGTTTATGGAGACTTCTGTCCATAGTATCGATTAATTGTTCTTCTGTTTGGTTATTTGCTTTGCAGATTTGCTGTAAACTTATAATAATAATAAGGCACACAAATAAAGAATGCCTTCATGACGTTATATATGGACAATAACAATCATACATTGAGAATACGTATTTGTAGCTTCACAGCAATGTTTTACTTAGACACTCATTTACATAGAACAGATTCCCTTAATTCAAATGTGCAACGTCACATGCTGTTTTCTGCAAAATGCTCAAAATTGAAAATAAAATCACGAAAAGCTATAAGACACAAATATGATGATGAAGTAACATTATCCAGTTGTTCAGAGTAAAACTCATTTGTTTGGCTTGGCTATTGAAAAAAAGGTATTTTGTTTGAAGGATATTGAAAGGTGAGTTATAATTTGCTCTTATAAAACTTTACTGATCGACCTATTAACTAGAACATTTATGTATATTAAAGAGAAGTAAATTCATCTTATTTACTACAACGCGAACTCGACTATTTCGGTCGCGAATTTCTTAACTTGAAATTATCGAATTTGAATTTCAATCTTAACCATTTTATCTTTCTGTTATTATTTTTGTTTTTGTTTTACTTAATAGATTTATTTTGGTTGTGTATCCTGTATGGTGTCGGCTATTTTTAAACTTCACACAGACCGGTCTAAATAGACTACCATAGTTCTATGTTGAAGGGATATAAAAGCGCATCTGTCTTGTATGTATAAACTGTAAGTAAGCGTGGTGCACCTTGTAGGGAAATAAAAGAGCCAGCCGTCTCGGAAAACTCAACTTGAACTTTATCTATTAGATGAAGCAGAGAAAATTGTTAATTAAGAATACATTATGAAATTAACGAAGCAAGTAAATATAATCCAAGTGTAGAAGTATGCTTGAGATCACCCATTCAATTTACCTTATGTAGTACTTATACGGGCATCTGCACAATCATACTAGATTAAAAACCTAGGTTATTTATTTTCCTGACTAATACACGAAATAGATCTTTTATTTCATTAACAGATATATCTCAAGATGTCTGTCACAAAGATGAAATGGATTAAGTTCCTGTTTGTAGCACATGTAATGCAAATAGAGTTAGAGCTACGGACAACTCGAACTGTCATGTTTCCCTCTAACAACATGACAAGCACTAGATTCCTCAAACAGAGATATCATCAGTATAACGGCTTGATTACAAGTCCTTCGCGACAAAATTACATTACTTTAAACAATCTGGGATCGGTATATTGAAATTAATCGGCTGAAATAAATTCCTACATCTGATTCTTCATCAGACGTAGTTGATATTAGCTTTTAAAAATATTAGTCTGTGTTAGATGTCACTAACTATGTCAAACAATATGGAAATTTAAAGTTACTTCATCGTAGATATACACACTACTTTTTTAGGCATAAATGTAACATCGTATTGAGTTCAATCAGCAAGTTCCAATCAAACGAAATTGGACTGATTTTAACAGAAACGTAACAGAATAACGTGTACTTGTACGGTAGTGAACATCTCACGTGACAACGAGTTTGAACGAGCAACAGTAGTCAAATAAAAAACACAAGAACACAAACAAATTAAATAACACAAAAACCAATGAATATAGTTTTCAATTCTTTTTTTTAATACTTTTGAAAATGACGATATTGATTTATAATGTTTAAATAAAAGCTAATTGTTTACTGTATACATCTATAACTATTTAAGTACATATATGCTATTACATGTACTGTGGAATTTCGGTCTGTGCGTCCGTTTGACTCGAGTCACGAGTCTAACGATTTTTTTTAGTAATCAATGAAATTTATTATCATATTCAAAAAAATAATTCTTTCCGTCATTCTTATTTTTTTTGTTTCCTAAAGTGTACATGAGTTACATTTTATACGCTTGCTATCTTTGTTGTGTCATAAAGTGTAGAGAGTTACATTTTAGACGCTTGTTACCATCGGCACTGATATTCTTCCACTAATATGTTCACGTATAAATAAAGGCAACCGCTGTTCGAAAGTCATAAAAAGAGAAGAAAAAAAAACCAAATCCGGTTTACAAACTAAAACCGAGGGAAGCTTATCAAATATAAGAGAACTACGACACAAAAGAAACACTACATTAAAATGTAACGAACTATAATAGAAAATGGCTAATTTTCTGACTTGGTTCAGGGCATCTAAAAAAAATGATGGGTTCATCCTGATTTTGTGGCATGCCAAACCTCCCGCTTTAATGGCAATGTTAAATATAACTTTAAAATCACAATATTACACGACATGACTACATTACAAATGAATTAGAGAACATGTAGGACAAATAAACCCACCAATAATAGCTAACAAAAGGTACCAAGTGTAAAATTTAATACGCTAGACGCGCGTGCCGTCCACACAAGACTAACCAGTGACGCTCAGATAAAAAAGTTCGAAAGCCAAAACAAGTACAAATTAATTCATATTTTTGCAAACAATTTATTTTTATTAGATGACTATATGATAGATATACATGATTAATCCAAAGTGGTGACTAACTACAGAATAAAAACGATACATTACATAAAACAACCTAAACCAAAAGATCTTTAGAGAACAGCATTCCGTTATAATATAAAAACAATACATTACATAAAACAACCTAAACCAAAATATCTTTAGAGAACAGCATTCCGTTATAATACAAAAACGTACAAGCTTCCTGCCTTTCAATTTATTTGGACCAGTAAAATAATTAAAAGACAAGACAATAAGTGCACAAAAAGCATTTGGTTCAACAGTACTGGCATGACATGTAACGAATATATAGTTCCAAATGGTGAAGTTGAAATCATTCCTTCGTAAATTTTACGGACGTCATCATGAGTTAGTTGACCGTTATGGAATAACCGTTTCACAAATGATATCGGATATATTCCTTACGTCGTAATTATAATTCCCTTCCCTTTCATGAATTTGACCTACCAAATTAGACTATTTACCGGATTTGTAATCACATAAGCAACACGACGGGTGCCGCATGTGGAGCAGGATCTGCTTACCCTTCCGGAGCACCTGAGATCACCCTAAGTTTTTGATGGGGTTTGTGTTTTTTTTTCTTAAGTTTTCTATGTTGTGTCATATGTACTAATGTTTTTGTTTGTCTTTTTCATTTTTAGCCATGGCGTTGTCAGTTTGTTTTAGATTTATGAGTTTGACTGTCCCTTTGGTATCTTTCGTCCCTCCTTTAGTTACACACACAGTAATTCGAAATAACTCTCTAAATTGAATTTTGGAAGGACAGAGACAATCAAATAAAAAATCTGCTGATGTTAAATGTGTACTTTTATGAAACCTCAGTTCTGTATTATATTTATATATACAGTTGTCAGTTTATCACTCACTGCATTTTGTGTTACTGTAGTTATGCAACATCCTGACTATAATTTTGTAGTAACTAACTTTCTATATTGAACTTCCAATGAAGTAACATACATATAGCCTGCACATTGAATGAACTTTTGGTGAGTTTTTCTTTCTTTCTATCAGTACATCTTTTATGTGCCAACATATAAGTTATAAACATTTCTTTTTTTTATTTCGAGGGTCACTAATGAGTCAATTGTAGACAAAACGCGTGTCTGACGTGTCTGTATAAACCACTGTTAGTTTTGCATTGTTGCAATTAGTTATGAAAGGCACCAGAATTATAATTTTGTACGCCAGGGGCGCGCTTCGTCTACATAAGACACATCAGTCACGCTCATATCAAAATAGTTATAAAGCCAAACAAGTACAAAGTGGAAGAGCATTGAGGGTCCAAATTGTCAAAAAATATTTGCCAAATACGTTTAAGGTAATCTTTGCTCGTATTTCTAGTGACTGTTTAATAAACCTCATCGGTTTACCTAGAACCGAGTTGAAATTAAAGTAATACCCCAATCCATTTTGTATCTAGACAAATGATAAGAAAACGATACATCTTAGGTTTTTGAAATGAAGTAAAGCGATCCAATAAGAAAAACAAAACATTAAAATATGGTGTTCCCGTCTGTTGAACGTATTACATGAATACATATATTTGATATACCGAATGAAAGAGGAGCGACAGATACCATAGTGGCATTAAAACGCAAAGTGACAGTCTTCTTTTGGTTTCATTCACAGAATATATCGAGAATATTATCAAAAAATGTTAAACGAATGATTCTATTAAAAGTTCTTAAAATTGAATCCTTTGACAAAGAGAATTTATGGTTAGTCTGAAAAATTACCAGCATCAATTTTGTCTAGAAAATACGCAACTGATCCAGTTTCTTTAAAACCTCTAAACCCAAAATCATCAGAATCACTACAACTGTTGTCCGAGTCTGGAACAACTCCGGTAAATTCTATTAATTTTAAACATGATGTTGGTACTGTACCCACTAGTAAAACTTCCTGGTGGCTTTCTGCAAATTTGTGCAACTTTTCATTTACCTCTTTGTCATTTGTCTCGTATTTTTTCCTTAATATATTTGTTGACAGATCAATTATTGTTAGGTTTTCTGGTAAACTGGCAACGTCGATTTCAGCAATGTGCTTCATACCCCATTTATATCCACTGTTAAGTTTTAAACTCCTAAAAGATTCTGCTTTGTAAAGTGATGCACAGGTGGAAATATACTGAGAAGAATAACCTCTATTACTCCCGGTTGCAACATGAGTAGCGACATCTTTTCTGGCATTTACTGATTTAGCTGATAGTCCCTTTGATATATCTTCATTATCATGAAGTAATCTGTATAACTTTGGAAACTTTATCTGAAAAGATGCGAACAATGACAGTTTAAGGAACACCGATTTAGATATGTAAAATATAAACTTTTGTCTAACAGTTCTCTCTCCGAAGTTTATGATTTGGACGTTCCTGATGACAGGAAATCAAGGAAAGTGTATCGAACACATCATAATATGATTTTCGTTTTAGTCTTACATCATTTAATAATGTAATCAGATATAAAAGTTTCTTATTTTGAGTTTTTATTAATATGAAAATAAAATGGTACAAAAAGAAAGAAAAAAATAAGTTTCGCAATACAGTACTTAAAATGAAATGGGATGCTCGGCTCTTTGTTCAAACGACTACACATGAACACATGAAAAGGGAAATGCCAGTCCACAACATGCTACACAGAAAGTAAGGATTGGCCTGCATCAACCATAAAACAGAAGGTAACTCGTTTGAGTTTTAGAATGTTCAGGAATTTCTACTCAACTTGATTTATAATTAGCACCAACCGTATTCCTAATGATATTGAAAAATATTGGTTTAAACCTCTATTTCTAATTTCTAATTACCAGAAATGTAGAATATAATTTAGCCTGTTTTATCTTTTTTAGTACGGGAGTTTATTCTTTGCTTATGACTGTCGGCGGCAAACAGCTAGTGTCTTCTACCAAACATGTTCAAAACTTGGTGTTTGATGGCAGTAGAATAAATTGAAATAACTAAAATCGTAATTTCAATCTTATATAGATGGGACAACATCCCTAATGCGCCTTGAAATGAGGAACTCAAAAGTCACGTGTAAAGAAAAAATCTCTGTGTAGTGATATTGGACATGTTTCTATTTTTAACAAATGACTGAACTTAATTATTTGTGGTGATTAGGAAAGTAGAGGAACATAGAATAAATGTGTAAAAACTATGGAGCTATTGAATGCGTTCAAAGTATTAAATTTTCAAAGAACTTATTGTGTTAAAAAGGGGATATTTTACCACAAGGAGCCGCATCACAAAAGGATGTTCGGGGTTTGCTAATTTACGGAAAAAGTAATCTCACTTCGTACCCCGAAAATTTAACCACATATGTGAAAATGTCACAGCTTCGAAACGAGCTATCATACATATCCAAGTTTACGATATGGACTGAGCTACAGGAAAAAACGTTACCATTATCGCCTATGGGAAAACAATTAAAGATATTGAGCCAATTTACAAAAAGATAAATCAGAAGTTTCCAGAGTGATCTATGGATGATTTCACCTTGTACACCCGGGAAAATTGTGAAAATGATGGTAAGTATTTTATTATTTATACCTAGATATCCCAGATGATTTCAGATAACCATTATAGATAAATACCAGCAGATACTCAATGAAATTTTCGCTTTTAGAAAGCATTGCAGGCATGGGGCTGAACACTTTTTTTAGGCACAATTCAAACTTTGTTTACACCCCCGAGAGATCCGAAAGGAATTTGTTGATGAATTGAAAAAGGCATGAACTAACATAACAGTTTTATCTGTAAGTAAACATGACACAATACAGTCTTTGTTATGTAATTATCACTCCGGTTTACAGGAATAACTGATAATCAAGGGAGATAACACACTCCATACGAGTAAAGTGAAATACATCATCATCATGTGCTTTTATCCAATAATTTGACCCATGGTCAGTCAGTAGATATCATATGCAGTTAATAAACAGACAAACATGTACATGTATTAAAGAAATCATGAATTATTATTTGTAATGCACACTAGCAAATCACAAGATATTGTCTTTTCTCAGTGAAAAAGGGGGAGGGTCAACAAACCTTTCGAAAACAACATTGCTGCACCTTTTCAACTATTAAGCTAGTTAGCTACCACTCGTTGCTTCTAATATAAAAGATTTAAATGAAGGTTGATAAGCCATAAGGGAGAAGCATTTTTCTTTCTTTGCGATAAAACGTTCAAGAATTTGATTTTTGCTCTCTCAATAATACTTATGTATTTAAACCAAATAATAACACAGCCTGAGTAATTTTTTTGTCTTATTTCAGTTCCAGACATATCATTACTTTTTAACCTAAGATGACAAACTAGAGGTTTTAAAAGGTCCTGAATAACTGGTAAGCATTTTGTTTTATTTGGCAAGCTCTAAATTGTTTATTTATGGTATTTATGCAATTCAAATTACAGTCGGTATGTTAAAAATATACTGATATGAAAACTGTTGCTATGGTCTTGGCATTAAATGAAAATGCTTGGTTACTGATCTTTTCGACTCCATATTTCAAGTTAAACCTTGCGGCAACTGTTCCTCATGTAACACTGCAAACTATAATTAGCATTATTTGGATATGTCGTTATTTGATGACGCCATATTACGTGTGATGTCACAACGTTTCCTTTAAAACCTCATGCCGATATCTCACTGATAAAAGATTTTCACTGAAATACATGTAAAAAACATTTTTTCTCAAATACAATTATGTGAAAGAACAAGTTTTGAAAATTTGCACTTCATTGCACTCTAATTATATGATTCAAATGACTTTTACAGTAGTTTATAGTGGTTTCTACAGTATAAAATACCAGGTTTCCACTGGCTAGAATAATTAAGTATTTTGGTGTTTTTTTTATGAAATCTTCATTTTTGCATAATTTCTCTGTCAAAATGCACTTTTAGGCACCAGAAAATTTTATTGAATGCTTTAACAGGGTCTGTGTGTTGTAATTTAAGGTTACATTCAGATGTTTTGTCCTTCTTTTGACTAGTGAAGGTATACTGTAAGAAATTAATTATGCATACACTCAGAATGTCATACCGATGAAGATCACATAAAAATATTTGGAAAAATCAGAACTATGGATTGCAATATGGGACAACATCCCTAATGCGCCTTGAAATGAGGAACTCAAAAGTCACGTGTAAAGAAAAAATCTCTGTGTAGTGATATTGGACATGTTTCTATTTTTAACAAATGACTGAACTTAATTATTTGTGGTGATTAGGAAAGTAGAGGAACATAGAATAAATGTGTAAAAACTATGGAGCTATTGAATGCGTTCAAAGTATTAAATTTTCAAAGAACTTATTGTGTTAAAATGGGGATATTTTACCACAAGGAGCCGCATCACAAAAGGATGTTCGGGGTTTGCTAATTTACGGAAAAAGTAATCTCACTTCGTACCCCGAAAATTTAACCACATATGTGAAAATGTCACAGCTTCGAAACGAGCTATCATACATATCCAAGTTTACGATATGGACTGAGCTACAGGAAAAAACGTTACCATTATCGCCTATGGGAAAACAATTAAAGATATTGAGCCAGATATAGAAAGGTAGATATATAGTCCCCCAGACAACAAAAGGATTCAGCCCTACAACATGACAATCACAAACTCATCATGTTCAATTGATCAGTCTGTACCAAGCTCCAGAAAGGACTCAAACGTTACAAATTACCATTTCAAATCTGTTGACTAAATACAAAGATACTCTGTTGAGTAGTACCTAAAAAAAGCAAGACAGACATATTTTTTGGACAAGCGGAGGAACAGACTCCTAGTATGGAGGTAAAAAAACCTACTAATGACATTTACATGACTAACGCGACCTAGGTAGAAAACACCCAATGTATAAGTATGACATAATAAGTGTTTAAAAATAGGCTGTTACAAATTACCGCTTCTTCTCGCCTTTTCATAGGTAGTAGAATATTTTCTTCAGCGTTTTCACCTTCAGTTTCAGGTTTATTGCAGTCAGAATTAGTTTTCTTTATGTCTAGACCTGGTTCATTTATCAGTGATGGCGATATTGTCACAGGTTGTGGTATGTTTTCTGCATGGTTTATATCCCTCAAGTTAGTTTCAGGTTTATCATATTCTGTTTTGGTTATTTGTATGCCCGTTTCATTTGTCGGTGAGGTTTTCACAGGTTTTGATACATTTTCGTCATCCCTTTCTTCATCAGAATCAGGTTTATCACAGTCAGTTTTGATTTTCTTTATGACTGAATCATCTGTCAGTGATGATGAAGTTGCACGTCTACGCTTTCCTAATGTATTCGTCACTACTATTCCCTAAAAATATATGTTGCAATTGAAGAACGACAACTGATGTAGTTTTTAATCCTTAGCCAATTGTTTTAATCAAGTGTAAAATTTGCACACGGACAAACAATAGTACACAAAACAAATCATAGAAAACTTTGTACTAATCAACACGAACCTCACTAAATACTGGGATAATCTCAGGAGATCCTGAAGCGTTATCTTAAGTTACGTGGCCTAAGCTTCTTGCTATAGCATGAGACAAAAACACATGAAATTTCTAAAATTTAGTCTCTTTTTCTGTCTTGATTCTTAATAGATGTTTTGCTATTTTTCGAATATTCAAGTGGGAATTGAAACATAAATGTACAACTGACCGTCTTACAGACAATATTCAAGCAATAACAAACATTCAACCAATAACAAAATTAAAATAATAAGGAGCGCAAAATGTTACCTCAGATTGGACCTTTTGTATTGCGTTGTACTCAGAGCAGGTTATTACATTACTTGCGTCCATCCTTTTTATCTGTGTGTGATCCTCTATATTTGCTTCGATTTATTTTACATTAAATACCTTTCAACATATGAAAAATTATGAGTCAGTCTAAACAAATTTTACTTCAACATTATGATATTTGTTTCTTCTATAAATCCTTATATTAGCAACGACTATGACAAAATCATACGTTAATATCTTTTAAATGCAGAAAATAAAACACATTACGTCGTAACTTATAACATCATACATTAGTATTTGTTTGTGATATCCTGAATATAAATGCACTTTCACTTTCATATTTCACATCATATGACATTTCATATCTATCAAAGATAAATAGTAGATATGTTTATGAAATACAGGTATTGATATTAATCGAGAAGAAATGATAACCAGGGTGATTTCGATTATTTTTGCAGTTTATCTAATTTAGGTATTCAAAAATAGAAGAAATGAATTATGCCCTTGATATTTGTCATCCTTATAAATAAGCTCAAGTAAGTGATTTGTTTACGCTTGAACTGCTTTTGAAGTGGAAATTATGTGATCTTGAAAAGTATATATTAAGCATAAGATTTGATTGTATGTTTTACCTAATAAATAAGTTAGGTTTAGGATATTTCAGTAACGTTCCTATAACTCCTTACAGCTGTGATGATAGTGAAAAATGTACTCATTTGACAATTCCTTGCAAATTTGAACGGTGCCATGACCCTTCAGTTCTTCGTTAGACAAAATTTTGCTTTCTGAATTCTCCATGGATACCAATGTAAATAGTCTTTCCGAGATTGTCGAGTCGGAGTCATACAACATTTCTTGATTATTTAAATCTTATCTTCGAGTTACGATATTAATTAGTTAACAAATAATGCAAGTAAACTAAAGAACCTTTAAGTAATGTCTTATATCACAAGATCAGGATCTTTTTATGTAAACTTTCATGCATGATAATTTGTTGATATGACTTTGTTTTGTAGAAATCTAATTTCAGTAACTATACCATTGACCTTAGACCAAGTAACTAAATAATAACTAGGGGTGCACTCATTTGATTAGCTCAGCTTTCGACAGAAAATGTGAGCTTTTGCCACCAATCGGAGTTTGTCGTTGTCAATCGTCTCTTCGTACGTCAGGTGAGAACTATTTCATCATTCTTCTCCTCGGAAACTTATAAACAAAATCAAACATTTTTTTTTCTGATTGATCTTCAAGATATCTTGAATAAGGTTTGTGTTTTATTTTCTGTCTGGTAAAAAAACACAGCGACCATGGTTTAAAAAAGAACATTTAAGTAAATTGCAGTTTTTGGCTTCTATCTCAAAAACTAAAGCATTTAGAGCTGATCTGACAATGAGTAAAAATGATCATTGGGTCAAATTATATCAGCCCTGACATAATGCATCTAACAACTCATTGTTAACTTTTAGCAACATTTCCAAATTAATTATAATTAAGTTTAATACTATTATAGATATTAAAAAAAACTATAAACATCAAAAATGTTAAGTAAAATAGTTGATTGACCTCTCAATAAGTTATAGCTCAATAAGGAAAATTTTAAACCCTTTGTTTATCATGTTTTCTAACTTCAAAAAATCTTCTCCTTCTAAGCTCCTCAATCAATTCCAGCCACTCTTGGTTCTGTATGAGTTTCAAAGTACATTTGTTTTATGATTTTGTATTTTAGTTATCCTTGACACTCACATCATCAATTTACAAATTTATTCATGTTTGAATACTAATAGTTGTACTGTTGCAAAAGGGTGTTCTTCTATTTTGGTTTGACTGCTGTATCCCTATTTTTGACATTTTTACTCTTTGAGTATGTTTGTTTTGTTCATACATCGTTGACAATGTAATGGAATTTGATGCGACTGTCATACAAGTGAGAGGTTTAGCTAGCTATGAAACCAGGTTCAATCCACCATTTTCTACATTAGAAAATGCCTGTACCAAGTCAGGAATATGACAGTTGTTATCCATTCGTTTGATGTGTTTGGACTTTTGATTTTGCCTTTTGATTTTGGATTTTCCTTTTGAATTTTCCCCGGAGTTCAGTATTTTTGTGTTTTTACTTTTTTCTAACGCTTGTTTTTTTTCTACGAAAATTTATTAACCATATCCGAGTCTCTGAAAACCAGGTACAATAACACATACTGACGATTAAAGATTTTTTTTCATCTTACTATCTCTTTTGTTCTCACAGAATAATTTAAAAAACCCAACACGTTTATGTATCTTTAATTAAAGGAAAGTAACAATACAAATACTCAAATTAAGATTTAAAGAATGGCTTTCCTTCTGTTGACTATAATTTGTCTCATTATTGGAAATGTAGCAATTGATTTATAGAAAATATGATGAAATGATAAAGCTTACAAAAAATGATAGGGAAAATTCGAATGTATACTTCATACTTATATTTTACTCACTCGGTGGATATGTAAAAAAATAAAAATTATGAATACAAATATATTTAAAAAAAATACAAATATAAATACAAATGTATATAAAAAAAAATAAAAATATAAATACAAATCAATGTAAAAAAATAAAAATATAAATACAAATATAAAACAATTCCTATTTGTATAAATATTTTAAGAGAGACACATTTTAAATTCAGATTGAATCAAAATATGTGCCGTAGTATGAACTGTTAAAATGGTAATCTAATTTTGTTTGTTTTAAGATTGTGGAAACATTGCATCTACTTATTTTTTTCAGATCTTTTTCATCTTTCTTTACTTACATAATGAGTTTATCCTGTAAAAAAACATAAAAATAAAATGACTTTGCACCACAATTAGATTGAAACTTCAAACTGTTTTTTTAAAAATAATTTTATAATGTACTACATGTAGACAATCATAAAGCGCTTGATATTGTAATATCATATGCAGAAGTGTATAAGGTTCACAGCTTCACTTTATAAGAATCAAACTGCATTGTTAGCGTGAACTCCGTTTTTGAATAGTTGCCTTATTTCTGGTAAGATACATGCTTATGATCAAAATAAATTTAATTAAAAAACGTTCGACTGCATATCCACGAAACCCTATGAAGAAACCACGAAAAAAGTGTGGCTTCTATATCTTTTAAACTGTACTGGGGTGTACTCATAATTGACGCATGACTAGATCAGTTAGTAAAATGGATTAAGAAAGGAAAGGAATAATATAGATCATATTCCTACTTAAACTACGAATACAGTAATAGAAACAAGTAAACCACATATTAAACTATCACCATATGTAGCATTTGTTGATTTCATAGAAGCACATACATTGATTGTTAGAGAACTTTTTTTGTAAACAGCAAACTAATGAGCAGTAAAATTTTGAATCATATTTTCCACTGTATATTCATGTGTATAATTTAATGGCAGTCCTACTGATTGGTTTAAGGTTGAACCTGAATTCATACAAGGGTGTCTACTCTCTCCAATAGTGTTTAACAATTTTTTAATGACTGTGTCGATAAAGTTAAAAATTGCATAATTAAATTAAAATGGATAATGAAAACATGTTTTTGTATTTCTTTATCCAAATGATCTTGTATTGTTAACTGATATGAGAAAGACCTTCAAAATATTTAAGACACTATAAATATGTTGTGCTGTAAAAATGATTTTGACGTTGATCTAGAGAACTAAATCTGCACATAAGTCAAATGTCTAATTGTAGAAAAAAAAGTGACAAATGTTTGTGTATAAATATGCCTAGTAAATTTGGAGATATATATTCAAAATTCAGGTGTGTTGTTGTGCCTTTGGTAAAAATAAAATGGTTGTTACAAATTTTGAGATTTGAAATAAATTGTATTTTATGAATAATCTTATTAAAATAATGATATTGTTGATGAGAAACATGTCCTACTGAATTGCAAAGTATATGCATAATTCGTGGCGATTTAATTTAGCAATGTTAGCTCTTTCAATTGCGATTTTGTAGATTTGTCTGATGATGATAAACCAAGGATGTTCTGCATACACTGATGAAGGTTTGTGCTAAAATCTGCAACCATGTGTTTACAAAAACAAAAAGTGTCCTATATAATTGTAGATAATTGTGCAGAAACGATTTCATAATCTATGAAACCCTTTTTTATAGTGTCTCATTGTATTTAAATGATATTGTGGTGTCTTTATTGATTTGTTGTTTGTTTTTTATATTGATAATAATGATCAGTTAAAACTTATATACAATCGGTAAAGGATAATAAGAAAATAACTTTATACAAATACATAACATCGAAAACTAAAGACAGAACAACACAAACCCCACCAAACACTGAGGTGATATCAGGTGCTTAGAAAACAAGTATCAGTTTGTATCCAAAACACGTAAGCTTCGTTTTTTGTTTGCTATTTCTGGCTGGAATTTTTACCAGTCTGAATCCGATCCACTATAAATCGAATCATCTGAAGATATTTCATCGGGATCACACCAACTGTTGTCCGAGTCTGGAACAACTCCGGTGAATTTTATTAATTTTAAACATGATGCTGGTACCGTACCTTCAAGTAAAACTTCCTGGTGACTTTCTGCAAATTTATTGAATCTTTCATTTACATCTTTGTCATTTATCTCGTGGTTTCTCCTCAATTTATTTGTTCTCAAATCAATAGTTGATACGTGTACTGGTAAACTTCCAACGTCGATTTTAGCAATGTCCTCCATACCCCATCTATGTCCACTGTTCAGTTTTAAACTTCTAAACGATTCTGCTTTGTAAAGTGATGAACATGTTGAAATGTACTGAGAAGAATACTCTATTGTACTTCCAGTTGCAACATGGTTAGCAACTTTTTCCTTTTTATCTGGTGATTTTGCTGATAATCCCTGAGTTATATCTTCATTCTCACGAAGTAATCGGTACAAGCTTGCAAACTTTTCCTGATAATCAGAATAAAAATAATGAATTAAACTAAACACATAAAAATCGGCAAAATTAAATCTCCACTTTTAAATAACAAAAATAATATAGTAGATTTATTTTACACGCTAAGGATAAAACTCGTTAAACTATAGATTGATAAACTAGTCATACATTACATACATTATAAGTTTCGATTAATTCCGTAATTTTGATTCAGCGAAATACTGAAACAATGCATCGTACCTTTGTATTCTTGTCATCCATTTTTGTTCCTATTTTTTTTTCATTTTGGCTTTTTTTGCATTTTTTTGTGACATATGCAGTGGCTATGTACTTATACATCCCGTCATAACGTTATTGACCTATCATAACGGTAAATGTGTGTTTACTTTTGTTTGTTTTTATAGTGATCAAGACAATAAATGTTGACTGCTGCACCCCTGTTTTTGACATTTTTATCTGTTATCTCTGTTTCTTTTGTTCACACATCGATGTCAATGTAATGGCCTTGTATAGGATTGTCGAACAAGTTAGAGGTTAGCTAGCTTTAATTCCACCATTTCCTACACAAAAAGGCATGTCAAAATCAGAAATATGACAGTTGTTATCCATTCGTTTGATGTGTTGGAGCATTTTGCCATCTTGTTAGGGACTTTCCGTTTGAAATTTTCCTCGGGGTTCAGTATTTCTGTGACCTTTTTATTCGTTATTTCATCAAATTATTATGGAATTTAATTCCAAATCCACACTTCATAAACTAGAGACTATTGAGTGCATGTGTCGCTAACCCAGGTATATGAAAATCTTCAACGATATGGCCTTACATTAACTTCCTTATTTGAAGTTCTTCCTGCTGATCATTTTTTGCTAATTTAAGTTTTTATTTATGCATCTATTAGAGCATGTTTCGGGTCTCGGGGAAAACAACCCGCAAAAAAAAGGTAAAAATCATTTGCAAAAGTCATTAACTCTTATAGGGATCATCAGACGATGTAAAGGTTACAATTCTGTTTGCAGATCTGGTCATTTTTGCTTACTTTAATTTTGATCTTTGCATGCCAGTTTTTTCAGATACATGTAATCGGCAATTATGCCAAAAGTTGATAAAATCGTCTAATATTGTCATCAGAAGATTTTGTACGGCACTTATTTGTAGATCTTGTCTTGTTGATAATTTTTCGTCAATAATAATCTTTCGTTATGATTTAGTTTTTGGACATTTAGCAGAAAAAAACGGTAAATGGAAATAACTTCTAAAAGAAATTGTCCTACATGTAAAAAAAAAAAAGAATAGATAAAAATATCTCATCATTGGGATCATATTTGCCCCCGACAGATTTTCTCCATTTATAGTTTTCAAGATGATTGACCAGAATCGCATGTTCTATTTAGCTATGCCAGTCATGTTATTGGGCAAGCAGGATCATCAGGTACGTGGACTTGCAAAAAGAAGAATTCAGCTCTTAAATAAAACACTTTCTCAGAAACAAACGGACGATGAGTACATTTAGTTATTTTTTTTCAATTGGATAGATACTTTTGTTGCTTTTTTGTAAATGTTTGTTGCTTTTGAGATTGTAACACAATGATAATTGCTGCAACCATGTTTTACCTTTTATGTCTGTTTCTCCCATCGTTGTAAATGTTACGGAATTTGATGCGTCTGTCATACAAGTGAAAGGTTTAGTGCTATATACTAAGGTTCAATCCACCATTGTTTACATTTAAAAATGTCTGTTCCAAATCAGAAATCTGTCAGTTTTTGTTCATTCGGTTGGTGAGGTTTTTCATTTGAATTTGCCATGTAATTAGGGACTTTCCGTTTTAAATTTTACCCGTTTCGGTATTTTTTGTGATTTTTATTTTAAAGGTTCAACCACATGACCTATTTTTCTTATATAATCGATATTTCCATATCAATAGTTTTTGTGTTAGAATTACATCTTTTAGTAGGATTGCTAAGTTTACAAATATCCATTGATCAAATAACATAGATGGGAACATCTACACGTCACCAAATATCCATTAGGTATGTTAATACATGTGCAAAATAGCACACATAACGCTTCACAGAAAAACTAAAAAATTAACCAACACCAACTCAATTTTAAAAACATTTTCTCTGTTTCGAAATACAAAAACAGGGAAATGAAAATTTTAAATTCCTATATAATGTAAATAAAATGACTTGAAAGTTATGTAAAACTATGGACAGCAGAAAGGTGTTCGTCATCCTCAACAGCTTCTACCGATAAGAATTCACATGTTGAAAATTGATCATAATTTTATGAGATTAAATATTTTTTCTGACTTCAGTTCTATAAAAACACATGTTTTAATTACCATCTATCGTAGGTGTATTAGCATAGTTTCCGTGCGTCTGAAAACTTTGTCAACGCAACATTTTGATCATGTTTAGTTTAGTTTAATACTGTTTGCTGTCATGTTTAATTTACCATTTTGTACCTGATATACTACAACTGATTACTTTGCAACTGATCATTCTCGAACTTCTGACTAAATGTGATGTGATTCTATCAAGTAGCAATGGAGAAAATTATTGCAGAAACATATGCAGGCGGAAACGATGAATGTATTTTTGCTTCAATTCATTGAGCGGGAACATTATAAATGAAAACAGTGCTACTCTCATCTAAATTCGACAATTACGGAAGATAAGACCCAATGTTAATATTTGAATATAAAAAAAGGCAGTAGTATACCGCTGTTCAAAACTCATAAATCCATGGAAAAAAAACAAAATCGGGGTAACAAGCTAAAACCGAGGGAAACGCATTAAATATAAGAGGAGAACAACGACACAACAGTCAACACTGAAACGCAACACACACAGAAACGGACCAAGCATCAGACAAGATCCCACGAGAATAACAAATACAACATCAAAACCAAATACATGAATTTGGGATAGACAATTACCGTGCCACGTCTTATCTTAATATCTCAAAAATAAGAGAAAACAAACGACGCAACGTTAAAATGTAACACACAGAGAAACGAATAATAATATAACAATGGCCATCTTCCTGACTTGGTACAGGACATTTTTAATGGGGAAAAAATGGTGGGTTGAACCTGGTTTTGTGGCATGCCAAACCTCGCACTTTTATGGCAATGTTAGATATAATTAACTATTTTGACGTTGTAAAATAGTTACCGCTTCTCTCCTTTTTACAGGCTGTGGTACATTTTTCTCGTCTTTCTCTTCTTCTTTTTCAGGTTCATCACAGTCAGTTTGGATTTTCTTTGTGTCTGGTTCATCTGGTGATGATGATGATGTTACTCTACTACGTTTTCTTATTGTATTCTTCTCTCCTACTGTTTTCTGAAAGTTTGATATTGATAAAAGAACGATAACTCGAAAATTTAAAATGAGAAGGGAATCATGTCTTTACTATGTACAATCCTCGCCAGAAGTTAAATACTAACGACTGACTATTTATTATCAAAAGGTAATATAATGTAATCTTATCAACTTACCATAATCTACATTAACTGTGATGCTACTTGATCTCTAAACATTTATTAACCCTCTTTTAACTTTCATTTGTTTATTAACAATGGGATTAATCTTCTTTTTTTTTTTTACATTTTCCAAATAGCCAGATGAAAATGTAAAATCCCGTTTAAAAATCAAAACTTAGCACTGAAAGTTTAGCATACAACATTCAATCAATACAATATTCGAAGTAATAACTTTCAATAAAAGCTTCAATGATACCTCAGCTTGATTCTTCTGTATTTCGATATCTTGAGTGCAAGTTGTTGCATCACTTGTGTTCATTCTCTCTAATCTGTGTGTGATTTAAGTTTAATGTTTTATTCTAATTTCTCCCTATCAATTACAAATATGGAAAAACATATATTTTGAATATAAATGGATACTTTTGTAATGATTAGTTTTTTTTAAAATAAATTATTATAGTAATGGAATATGTATATAACTTACCTAAATACAAATAAAATACGTTAACACAATTTTGTCGTATCTATTCATGCTAATAGCAACAAAGAATACCATTTTCCTTTTTTTTAATATTCTGCGAATAAAATCCTCTTGCAATTTCATTTCGACATCATGATAGTTCATTTGTTTTCAGATATGCATAAACAAGAATATGGAAGACAAACAAATATGTTGTCTTTCGTATTCGGCTTAGGCTTTATCCAAGGTAGTAGACATGGATCTGATATTGTTTGAGGGACAATAAATGAGACAGGTTTGGTTATAAATCTGTTTCTACTAAACCTTCTGTTATAATTTCTGTAGAACTTCAAACTGCTAACCTATCATTTTTGTTTTTTTGCGCGTTACAAAGTGGGGAGATGGTAATGGTTTCCGTCGTTTCGTCCATTCGAAAAACACCAATACTCAGAAACCAATAGACAAAAAAGCTTGGACGAATTGTACGTAAATTTATCGTCATATTTTATTTACAAAGATAAATCATCAGTTTGATTAGAAAATATTCACAGTAGTAATAGAACTTCAAACATTTTTAAGAATTGTAACAATAAAACCTTGTAAACCTTGAAGTCCTAAAGGAAGAACTGTGCAATTGAAAAGATATGGTCAATCTCATTAAAGTTTTAAATAAGACATCATAATTTTTAAATTATTAAGTTTTGTGATATTGTGTGCTCAATTATTATGTGAACATAAATATAAATTATTAACGTCCTTACCTCAGTACAATTGAAATGATAGAAGTATAACGCAGTTATTAAGCGGATCATAGACCAATCAAACATTTTAACTCGTCTGAAACAAATCATTCATTATATTATACACCAAATATATATATTGTTCCCTATACCATTTTTTGCATAGTTGCATATCATGACTAGACATGACAAAGAAAGATTTAAAAAATAAATAGAAAATACGGCATGAATAAGTTATATTTTTTTCTACTGACCCCCTACGGATTCATAGATCCGTAGGGGGTCAGTAATGAACCTTATAACGAATTTATCGCACGCAGGACTTTTCCCGCTGAGTTTTGAAGAAAAATAAACAATGAAATACAACATCAAAAGATGACGTCAACATAAAAAGATGTGAAGTCATGAACTCACTATGAAATTAACAAGCCCCCTACGGATCCAAAAAGGGGTCACTCCGTGATGGCGTTTAAGGGCATACGATACAGTTATGATCCTGTATTTACAAGTTCATGAAAATTTGCATGTAGGCTAGTTTTTAATATGTAATAAAAAATATACCTTCATGTGCTACTTTTTGAGTAAAAGGAGGTCGAAATTTTGTATATTTGCTCAAAATTCAGATTTGTGGCCGTAATTTCTTTTTCGAAAGAAAGACATAACTTTTTTGTTATAAAAGATAAACACAAATTGTTTTTTGTTAAATAAACGGTAATTTCTGTAATTTATAAATATCCTAAAATATTTGCAATTTTTTATTTAAAAATAACTCATATTTATCAAATGTTCATGAATTGAGGAAAAAACGTCATTTTTTACTGCATGTTTATCAAAATTAAAAAAAATCCTCTATTTACAGTTTTATAAAATTTGGGTCACATAATCTCCCTTCAAAATGAAACAAAATGCCGTTTTGAAAAGTAAGGGTCCATGAACTCGTTTTCAAATTAAATCAGTTTGAATGATGAAAATCAGTCGAAAAATGCATCTTTGCCCGATATGTCACAGTTTGACGTCGCGAAAATAACAAATTACGTTAGCAACGTCATTACCTTCCCTGTAACTGTATCGTATGCCCTTAACAAATCACAACGTGATAATTTACCCGCGATGCAATAAGATACCGGAAAGACTTTTATGCCACCGTTGTAGTCAACAGGAACCATAGGTTAACGTTCTTTGGTTTATCTTTCCTTATACTCCTTCATAATTGGCGAGTTCATATTTTTACGGTTGCGCACTTTTACTTAGGTTTGCCAGAAGAATTTTCCAAAAAAAGAGTTTAAATGTTAACAATTTCATTGACGGTTCTAAAATTTTGGAAATTTATAACTTGGAAAATTTCATTTTCTATAATCATGTCCGCACTCTAACTTAAGTTTATCTTCGCCAATTTTTTTTAACTCATACACAATGCTTATTTGAATTTCTCCAAATTTTTGAAGTGAGTAATTTACCAATTAAGAAACAAGTTCCTTTTTATCTTTAAAAGATTTCAAAGATTGCGCAATCAAGTGGTGTATCGTCAGGTTAATATAAAGTTTATCCTTAAAAGAGGGACGAAAGATACCAGATGGATAGTCAAACTTATAGATTAAAAAAAAACCTGACAACGCCATAGCTAATAATATAGAGACAAACAGACAAATAATAGTACAGAAGACACAACATAGAAAACTAAAGACTAAGCAACATAAACCCCACCAAAAACTGCAGTGATGTCAGGTGCTTTGGAAGGGTAAGCAAATGTGGCACCCAAATCTATGCACACAACAGTAATTGAATAAATATCCTTATGACCACACACCATCGGAATGTATATCATTTGACGAAACACTTTACCTAAAAAACTATCAAAATATTACCAAGCAAAAATTCTTAAGCAATTCTCTGTATTTTCAGTCAGCGTATATGTTTGTAAATTCCATAACTGACACGGATTGTAATCACTACAAAAGATGTATCTAGAAATAGATTTTTCGAAATACATTTTTTAATAAAATGGGAATTTTCTGTTTGATGAGATTGTTGTGTAGTGCATTATACCGTTTTATTTAAGTCGTCAACGCCCACGAACTAGCATTCAAATGAACATATCTTTACTTACATCAAGAAATTGTCAATGAGGGTCGGTTGAAAATGAAACTTTACGACCAAAGGAATTTTTGAAGCTTTCAAATTGCGAACTTTCCATTTTTATGTAGCAACATTTCATCAGCGTCTGCATACGGCGTATAAATCTCATAATTGATACGATATTACTGGGCTTGTATTGCCTATCATGATTTGCCTTGATACAGGGTTGCTACTCACAAGGAAGCTATCAAACCATACGGATAGAAAATAAAAGGTAGAATTAAAACTGGAAACGACAAGACATAAAAAATACCTAATAAGAATTACAAATAAAACATCATAAATAAATGCATAAACGTTGAATGCCAAGACACTCCTTATAAAAATACGATTTCACATCCAACAAAACAGTCATATTCTGGAATGGGTCAAGTTTGGTATGTAAAAGACCAGACGAAGTTGATTGTTTTTTTTTCGTTTTTTTTGTTAAAGATAAAAACATATTTTATTGAAAAAATAGAGCATCTTTAAACTATGCTAACATATGTATTTTTGTCATGAGTTCTCGTTGTTTATAAAATGTTATTAGTTTTAGATGAGGAAACGGACAAGCTGAAGTTGATTGTTAACCGTAATCTAAGGCGTGGTAAAAAGCCTTAGTCATTTTAGACCTCGACACATCGCATAGATCAACCAATTCGTGATTGAACAGATTTCTTCGTGGTAATGTAACAGATATGAAAATTGGACGCTAGTTTTTTTTAACTTAATTTTTTGAACTTTTTGAATTACTTTTCTATCATTTTACGTTCATATATTACGATTGATAGAAATTCCACAAATATTTTTTTTTAATTCTTGTAAAATAAATTAAAATAGCAATAAACATACCACAATTTTAATTTATTTTACACAATTAGTTTAATGATCTGAATCACCATACCATTAATGTTTTACACACATTATATATATATATGTATACATGTAACAGCATGAATACGAATACTACTATTATACAAGAGTTGTGATTAGTATAATGAAATGCTGTTCACCATGATCACAAAACTACACATCTTTGCTGGTTTTATTATTATGTTATTATTCATTATTAGCATTGTCTCATTTACCAGTTAATGAAGCAAATACAAGTTTTGTCTAAATTGTATCTAAATATTTATTTACATTTTTTATTATTCGTTTTATAAATGTTTTCAGTTGTTTTCAATTATACATTATTTCTGCCTGGAACCTTTACCAGTCTGAATCTCAATTTCAACTTGTTTTGCATGAAACAACCCCATCATTTGCAGAATAATCGGAGTCACTACAACTGTCGTCTGAGTCTGGAACAACTCCAGTAAATTTTATTAATTTTAAACATGAGGCTGGTACTTTACCCACCAGTAAAACTTACTGATGACTATCTGCAAATTTGTGAAATTTTTCATTTACCTCCTTGTCGTTCTTCTCGTGGTCTTTCCTCAATTTATTTGTTCTCAAATCAATTATTTTTACATTTTCTGGTAAACTACCAACGTCGATTTCAGCAATATGCTTCATACCCCATTTATATCCACTGTTAAGTTTCAAATTCCTAAACGATTCTGCTTTGTAAAGAGACGCACATGTTGAAATATACTGAGAAGAACAACCTCTTTTGCTTCCGGTTGCAACATGAGTAGCCACATCTTTTTTCGCGCCTGGTGATTTTGCTGATAATCCTTTAGTTATATCTTCATTCTCATGAAGCAATCGGTACAACTTCGGAAACTCTTCCTGATGATTCGAACATGAAATAAAAGTTAAGTAATATAACTTGATAAAAAGAAATTAATGAAATATTTGTTGTAAATTGTTGAGAAATACTTTTAATATATATATTTTTTGAATTAATAATAGGAATGCAGTATTGTTATTGTGTCATAATTCAATTTTATTCGTTCATGGTATATTCAATTGTTTTTTGTAGTCATGATAATATGTGTCTTGATTGAGTAAACCATTTTCATTGATTTATAGTATAGTGTCTTTTCTATGTTGTGATAGCTTTTCTACCTCAGGCATAGATTATCTTAGCTGTATTTTGCAAAATGTTTAGGAATTTTGGTCCTCAATGCTCTTCAACTTCGTACTTTATTTGGCCTTTTTAACTTTTTTGTATTCGAACGTCACTGATGAGTCTTTTGTAGACGAAACGCGCGTCCTGGTATCTATGATGAGTTTATTTACAACCACTAGGTCGATGCCACTGCTGGTGGGGATGTATTTTCCCGAGAGTATCACAAGCCCAGTAGTCGAGGGTATCACAAGCCCAGTAGTCAGCACTTTTTGTGCTGACATGAATTGTCATTGATATGGTTATATTTATAAGTTTACTAGTTTACAATTTTTTGAATTTTTTTAAATACTGAGGCTTTTCTACCTCAGACATAGATTACCTTAGATGAATTTGGCAAAACCTTTAGGAATTTTGGTCCTCAATGCTCTTCAACTTCGTACTTTATTTGGCCTTTTAAACTTTTTTGGGTTCGAGCGTCACTGATGAGTCTTTTGTAAACGATACGCGCGTCTGGCGTATATACTAAATTTAGTCATGGTATCTATGATGAGTTTATTAACACTTGTTTCAGGTAAGGGTAACTTTTGGTACCTTTTAAAATGTTTTAACCCGCTGTATTTGTTAAAAAATGTCCTAGGTCAGAAACCTGATGGTCAGTGATTGTAATTTGTTGATGTTGTTCATAAGTTTTTTTGTTTTTTTTAACATAGAGTAGACCGTTGGTTTTTCTGTTTGAATGGTTTTATTCTAGTCATTTGTGGGCCCCTTTATAGCTTGCTGTTTGGTGAGAGCAAAGGCTCCGTGTTGAAGACCGTACTTTGACCTATTATGGTTTTCTTTACAAATTGGGACTTACATGGAAAGTTGTCTCAATTGCACTCATACTATATCTCCTTATATCTAAAAAAAGACCACGGACGAAGATATAAACAATTGCAGGTTACTGAATTTCAAATTAAAATTATAAAAAACTTCTTTTGGTATTGTAGCTCTTAAAGCTTTGGATATTGAACGCTCCTGAAGACGGAAAATGCAAAAATGTGCGAGGCAGTTCCTTCTAAACAATACATATTAAGTGTTTATTTAGATATGGTAAAAACAATACCGCTTCTACTCTTTTTTTCATAGGTTGGGTTATGTTTTCATCGTCGTTTTCTTCCTCATTTTCAGGTTCATCACAGTCCGTTTTGATTTTCTTAATGTCTTGTTCATCTGTCAGTGATGGTGAGGTTTCTACAGGTAGTGGTGTATTTTCTTCGTCGTTCTCTTCTTCATTTTCCGGTGTATCACAGTCAGTTTTGATTTTCTTCGTGACTGGTTCATCTGTCAGTGATGGTGAGGTGGAATTTCTACGCTTTCCTAATTTAGACGTATCTGCAATTGTCTGAAAATACGATTTTGAATAAAGAACGATAACTCGAATTACAAAATGTTAGGTTAATGCGAATTTCAATTTTTTACGTTATCATTTTTGATGAAAATGTTCCTATCCCGTTTGTACCATGTATCCTCCCTAGATGATACTTAGTATCATTTTTCATAGAACACAGTTTCTTATTATAAGATACATAAACTTGCCTTTAAAAAGAAACATGACAAGACATACATTTACTTGGCTTCTTTTTTCATTCATTTTGGATTAACCTTTTATTTATATTTCCCTTATAATCAGGATTGAATGTCAAGTTGTCAGTACAGCAAGATGTTTATTATCTTTCTCAATGTTCAATTTCGTAAACTTAGTAAAAACATTTGATGTTGGTATCAATATATATCAAGAAACAATTGAAATTCTGTTATACGCATCGATGATATGGTTCATTTAGCTAGTTCTCCTGAGGACCTACAGTTACTCTTCAAAATTCGCTCATCTTGGTTTGCTAGTAATCATATGATTATAAACGCTGAAAAGTCTAAAGTCATGCATTTCATACCGATATCCATTGATAGAACAGATTTTTGTTTTGAATGTAGTGACCTTTCAATTTCAACAGTGGAAAAATAAACGTATCTAGGATTAGTTTTAATAAACATTTAGATTACAACCGCCAGTAATGTTGCGAAATCTGCGAGTTTATCCCTTGGATTGATAATAGCAATATTAAAAACGTTTGATGGACTCCCGTATAACTGTTACACAAAACTATATGATACAATGGTTT
The DNA here is from genome assembly GCF_036588685.1 of Mytilus trossulus. Lineage (NCBI taxonomy): Eukaryota > Metazoa > Mollusca > Bivalvia > Mytilida > Mytilidae > Mytilus > Mytilus trossulus. The sequence goes on from NC_086379.1 coordinate 62,508,471, forward strand.
GGAGTGTTATTAGCTGTGGCCAAATACTGCAAAAAACTGTGTTTCTGATATTTGCACATCAATAATAACTATATTGTTTCAATATGAGATAAAAACATTTTCCGTTTATTGCTGTCAAACAAAATTGGACAAATCGTTTCTTTATGTTTGAAGGGCGATAGACGCCCAATACAGTAGTACATGAGGATATTGGTTGGACTCCTGTTATAGTAAAACAATGGAAATCCGTGCCGAATCAGTGGAAAAGATATCGAAATTTTGATAGTGGACGTTTGAAAAAAAGAGTCTTCGTATGGGCTGATAATCAAGCCTTTTCAAACTACAAAAACTAGAATTGTTTTGAAAACTGCTGTCCGGACTCCATTGAAAACGAAGAACATGTGCCAAAACCTGCAGACAGGAGGCATAGATTTTTATATACATGTAGATAATTTTATATATATTCTTTTTGTTTCCTTTTATCCTTCTTAATGTTTTGAGCGTTGGGAAATTTGTTTCTAATTTGTAAATGACCGTCTCTCATAATTTTATATGAATGATTTTTTTTTTACATATGTGTAATTTTTCTTAATCAATGTGTTTTGAATTTTATGTATTGCTCTGTAAAAGGTGAGACGTTAATAAAATATTGTATTGGTTTTACAAAATTGTATTGTATATTTAAATCTAACATAAAACTATTTCCTGTATATAAAGGAACAATTGATCAATTAATCAATCAATTGATCAATTCAATGAAACTGGTTACGAACAACGTTATAGCTTTAAATGAACGCTAAATAAGTTACCTCAGCTTGTGTCTTCTGTGTTCCATTATCTTCAGATCCATTTTTTACATTATTTAGGTCCATTTCCCTCTAATTGCGATTATTCTCTATGTGTTGTGCTTCATTTAAAATTGCATCTATCAATTATCAAAATTAAAAGATATGATTTAGTCTGAAATGTGACATTATTTTCTAGTAAAACATCTTTATATAAACGCAATTGATACAAAATTTCTTACCTCATTACAAAAAAGGAACTAATAATACAATTATGTTGTCTCTAATAACAACACACATCACAAACTTCCTGTTGCAATATTCTGAAAATGAAATGCACTTTCACTTTCAATTTTGAAGAAAAAAAGATGGTTTATATTTATTAAATACTTGGATTATTTCATGTGTTAACTTGCCGGCTATATACTTCCCGTTATAAAATCCAATTAAGTAGAACACAATACTAATATCCTATCTGTTTTTTGTTAAATGTTATAACCAGACCATTCCCGTTGGAATGGTTTTACACTAGTAATGTTTGGGGCCCTTTATAGCTTGATGTTCGATGTGAGACAAGGCTTCGTGTTGAAGGATGTACTTTGACCTAACATGGTTTTCTTTTATAAATTGAGACTTGGATGGAGAGTTGTCTCATTGGCATGCATACCACATCTTCCTATATTAATATGGAAATGAATTGGTGTGCAAGTTATACTATACATAAGAAAAAATGAATTTTAAGAAGACAGAAACGAGTCAACAAAATGTAAAGCTTTTTTCGAACTATTTATACCGTCTACACTAAATCTGTTGAACGTGTTCTGTTAGATACTCTAGTTTGGTCTATGGTTTATTTATTTGTTGTTAGTTGAATAAGCTTACACTAACTGCGAGTTCTCTTAGATCGCTATTTTGCTGTTATCTTAGTGTTAGATCATTTTGTGTTTTTTTGTGCTATTATGTGGGTCGGAACTTTACAACGAATTTGAAAATTATGATGTGCCACTGTCGCAAGTAAAGCGATCGGTGCATTGTGCGCTCCTTTCTTTGTTAGGCTTGTGTGATTTGATTCATTTGTATGTTTCTGAGTTATACGCGGCGTCAATTTCACTGCATGGGTTTGATTATTTTTAGGGCCAGCCGAAACCTACTTTCAAGTGCTGGAATATCATTGGTGGTCTTGTGCTTGTTTTCTTGTCTTTAGGTGTGTCATTGTCTTTTTGACACGTTATCTGTTTGCATACTGTTTTAAATTTACCTAGACAAAATTTATACGTGAATTCTTAAAAATTCTACATAACTTTTAGACTATTTAAAATCTCGGTCTATTTCTGAAATTTTAATTCTTACATACTTTTGATTGTTTAACCCTGTATGCTAACATTGCCCATGTGAAATTTTAGAGATGTTTTTATAATCATTGAACGACAAAAATATGTAACGTAAAACTGTCTGACGTAAGACACGCAAAATTGTTTCTTTTAAAATTGTAACACGATGATGACTGTTGTTCCCATATTTTGACTATTTTTTTTGGTTATATCTGTTTAGTTCACGCATCATTGTTAACATAGCGGAATTTGATGAGACTGTCGTACAAAGTGAGAGGTTTAGAGCTATAATACCAAATTTAATCCACCATTTTATTCATTTGAAAATGCCTGTACCAAGTCTGAAATATGACAGTTGTTTACATTCGTTTTTGATGTGGTTTGTTATTCGATTTCACCGTGTGATTAGGGATTTGATTTTCCTCTGAGTTCAGTATGTTTGTGATTTTACTTTTTATATATGGTGTTCCTGTCCGGTTGTTGTTTATTGCTGTCTGCCATATTTTTTTTGTTTATTGTTTTTGGCATAGTTTTTTTTGTAATTGTTTCCAATATTGACCTAACACTCTGAGTGAATACAATGAAAAATTGTGAATATTTCAGATTTTTTTATTGTACAAAATGTACCAAAATATATTTTTATTGAAAATTGCAAAACAGAAGTTATGCGATCAGTTAAAGCAAAAACGTGGTACAACTATTTTCAACTCATTAAAATGTCTTACTTATATGATTTTTAAAAGAGAAGACAAATACTTTATTGAAGTTTCACCTTATGTACATACATCTGAAATTTACTGACCCCATATATCATGTATTAGGTCACTAGCACACCGTGCAACGAATTTATTTTACCGACTATCTACACATGTGGTATTTTTACAAACGGTCACAGTCTTCAATATTTCGCATTGAGATCACATAGTTCCTTTTGTCTATACAAAAAAAAAAATGCCAACTTTAATTTTTTTTTGGCTTTAAATTTATTATAGGAATTGATTTCAATCATGTATTACATGTTCTTATTTCTTCGTCTGTTGAATCCTTTCAGATTATTTTTTTTTGAAAGGGAAGTAACTCTGTAATGCCAACAATAACAACTTGTTAGCTTTAATTAAGTTTTATGAACCTTATTTCAACCTTTTTATCGTCATTTCGCGTCTGTTGAATCCTTTCGGATTTTTCCTAAACACCGTTTTTTTTTATAAAGGGTTGTGGCATCTTTTTTGTTTTGAAAAGGGAAATAACTCCTTACTTACCCAATATGGTTGGTAACCGTACATTGTAACTAACCATGTGACACCCTATTTCGAATATACATAGTCACCACGTGTAGTCAGTCATTAACCAATCATATCCCAATAAATCTATTGGAGGTCAGATAAAATTGCATATTATCATTATCAAACATAAATATAATTTTTTTTTAAATGTAATCATTGTTAACATTGTCATTGTTAATATCATTACGTGGAATTGGCAGGCGTTTAAAAAAAAAGCCTCGTGCAATTTTAGATGTCTTAATTACTTGTTTGATTGTACATTATTCAATGATGAAAGGAAATCATTTTTTAACTTTTAATCTTAAAACCAACCATATTAATATCGACATTTTTTATGAGTTGTTAAATTATTACAAAGTTGCATAAAATTGCAATTTTTTTTTTTTTTTATCTGTTGTAAATTAAAATTGTTTCAACCATTTATGTTTATTTGAAATTTACGGTCTTCCCTGAAAGGCATTACTTTTCTCATATGTTTATGTATATGTTTATCAATTACTCTGATTTTGTATTTTTAGAAGATGAAAGTTTCTATTCATTTTACAATCAAACACCACCACGCTCTACTTGAATATGATGGTGTTGAGAGCCCTTCTGAGATTTCTGTAATAAGAGACTTAACCATGATTGACCTTTTGTTCATGAAGTTTAAAAGAATATAATGGACTGCTTGTAATTAATCTCTTACTCCGTTTGTACATTTTTTTTTGTACAATGCACATGTTCATTGATGAATGTACTGCACAATACTTAATCCTTCTAATCGGACTTGTATGGAATTTTGTTGCAGCCATTTCAATAGAAAGATTTATGTGATTGGACATGCAAAACGTGATTGTTTTTTAATGATTTACATTAAAATATATTATTTATTTCAAATCATACTTTATACAAAGTTCTTTCATAAGAGGCTACTACTCCATATGTTAGTTAAGTTGTTGCATTGATCTCGAACGTTATTATGTTTACGGTGTTGACAGTCTTTTTTCGGTCTATGAGATCAAATGTTTCTCTGGTATCTTTAGCCCATCTTCTTTAATAATCCAGTCATAAGGACTACGCTAGTATTGACAATGGGTTTTAATATAGAAGATGATAACATACAATCGTATTACCAATCTTTTTTCGACTTATCGGGCGGAGCAAATACCACAGTCCCAACAGGCCACGATCACACTATTTTCTGTGAAAAAATGCAAATTTTGACGATCGAAGTGCGATCGTACAGATCACAGTAAGGTCGTATCACAGACAGGGTGCGGTCTTCAAGATCGTGATAAACGTGGCAAACTTTAAACATGTTTTACTAATAAATCAAAATAATCGTAATGCGGTCTTGTCGAAATCAGGTCATAGTAAAACCGTAGTGAGAGCGCAGTAAGGTCGTGATAAGATCGAAAAGGTTATCATAAACTAGGTTTCAATATTAATTTACAAATATTTTATCATATTCCATCCAAAATAACAGGCAGATTTTTCGAGTTTTAAAAAATCAAGGTGTTGCAATAGTTTTTTCCATGTTTATAGATCATATTCTCACTCGAACTACGAATACATTAATAGAAAAAGTAAATCATATATATATATATATATATATATGTAGCATTTGTTGATTTCATAGAAACACATACATTGATAGTTGGAGAACTTTTTTGTGAACAGCAAAATAATGAGCTGTAAAATTTTGAATCCTATTTTCTACTGTATATTCATGTGTATTATTTAATAGCTGTCCTACTGATTGGTTTAAGGTTGAATCTGATTTCATACAGGGGTGTCTACTCTCTCCAATAGTGTTTAACAATTTTTTAATGACTGTGTCGATAAAGTTAAAAATTGCATAATGGAATGGAAATAAAATTTATGCAAACGATCTTGTATTATTAGAAAGACCTTCAAAATATTAAGACACTTTAAATATGTTATGCTGTAAAAATTATTTTGACGTCTAGAGGACTAAATCTGCACATAAGTCAAATGCCTATTTGTAGAAAATAGTGACAAATATTTGTGTATAAATATGTCTAGTAAATTTGGAGATATATATGCAAAATTCAGGTGTGTTGTTGTGCCTTTTGTAAAAATAAAATGGTTGTTACGAATTTTTTGATTCGACATAAATTGTGTTTTATGAATATTCGAATCAAAATAATGGTATTGTTGATGAGAAACATGTCCTACTGAATTGCAAAGTATATGCATAATTCGTGGCAATTTAATTTAGCAATGTTAGCTCTTTCAATTGCAATTTTGTAATTTGTTTGATGACGATAAACCAACGATGTTCTGCATGCACTGATGAAGGTTTATGCTAAAGATGATGCCAAAATCTGCAACCATGTGTTTACAAAAACAAAAAGTATCTTATAAAATAATTGTGCAGAAACGATTTCATAATCTATGAAAACCTTCTTTTTTATAGTGTTTCATTGCATTTAAATGATATTGTGGTGTCTTTATTGATTTATTGATTTGTTGTTTGCTTTTGATATTGATGATCATTATCAGTTAAAACTCAAGTACAATCGGTGAGGATTTGATAATTTAAATGTAATAAAGTTTTTATTGAAGCTAGTGAGAGTTTAAGACAATATTAATAGAAAAAAAGGCGAAAGATACTATTAAACTGTCCAAAATAAACTGACAAAGACAAGGATAATAAGAAAATAACAGTATACAAATACATAACATAGAAAACTAAAGACAGAACAACATAAACCCCACCAAACACTGAGGTGATCTTAGGTGCTTAGAAAACATGCATCAGTTTGTATTTGAAACAAGTTAGCTCCGTTTTTTTTCTATTTCCGGTTGGAATATTTACCAGTCTGAATCCGACCCACTATACATCGAATCATCTGAAGATATTTCATCAGGATCACACCATCTGTTGTCCGAGTCTGGAACAACTCCGGTGAATTTTATTAATTTTAAACATGCGGCTGGTACCGTACCTATCAGTAAAACTTCCTGATGACTTTCTGCAAATTTATTAAATCTTTCATTAACATCTTTGTCATTTGTCTCGTGGTCTTTCCTCAATTTATTTGTTCTCAAATCAATTATTGATACGTCTACCGGTAAGCTTCCAACGTCGATTTTAGCAATGTCCTTCATACCCCATCTATGTCCACTGTTCAGTTTTAAACTCCTTAACGATTCTGCTTTGTTAAGGGATGAACATGTTGAAATGTACTGAGAAGAATACTCTCTTGTACTTCCAGTTGCAACATGGATAGCAACTTTTTCCTTTTTATCTGGTGATTTTGCTGATAATCCCTGAGTTATATCTTCATCCTCACGAAGTAATCGGTACAAGCTTGCAAACTTTTCCTGATAATCAGAATAAAAATAATGAATTAAACTAAACACATAAAAATCGGCGAAATTAAATCTCGACTATTAAATAACAAAAATAATATGGTAAAGTAGATTTCTTTTACTTGGTAAGGATAAAAATCTTAAAACTATAGATTGATAAACTAGTACTACATTACATACATTATAAGTTTCGATATATTCCGTAATTTTGATTTGGCGAAATATTGAAACAATGCATCGTACCTTTGTACTCTTGTCATTAATTTTTGTTAATATGTTGGGTTTTTTTTGGGCTTTTTTGCGTTTCATTGTGACATATGCAGTGGTTCTGTACTTATACATCCCGTCAAAATGTTATTGACCTACCATAACGGTAAATGTGTGTTTACTTTTTTGTTTGTTTTTAAAGTGATCCAGATAATAAATGTTGACTGCTACACCCCTATTTTTGACATTTTGATCTGTTATCTCTGTTTCTTTTGTTCACACATCGCAGTCAATGTAATGGACTTGTATAGGATTGTCGAACAAATGAAAGAGTTAGATGGCTTTAATTCAACAATTTCCTACACAAAAATGCATGTTCTAAATCAGGAATATGACAGTTGTTGTCCATTTGTTTGATGTGCTTTTTGTCATCTGGTTAGGGACTTTGCGTTTGAAATTTTCCTCGGGGTTCAGTATTTTTGTGAGCTTTTTATTCGTTATTTCATCAAATTATTATGGAATTTAATTCCAGATCCACACTTCATAAACTAGAGACTATTAAGAACATGTGCCGCTAACCCAGGTATATGAAAATCTTTAACGATATTGTCCAACATATACTTCCTTATTTGAAGTTTTTACCTTTTATGTTTGTTTTGTTCACCCATTATTGTTAATGTTACGGAATTTGGTGCGTCTGTCATACAAGTGAAATGTTTAGCGCTATAAAACCAGGTTCAATCCACCATTTTCTACATTTGAAAATGTCTTTACCAAATAAGGAATCTGACAGCTTTTGTTCATTCGGTTGGTGAATTTTTTCATTTGATTTTGCCATGTAATTAAGGACTTCCCGTTTTAAATTTTACCCGGTTCGGTATTTTTTGGATTTTTATTTAAAAGGTTCAACTACATGACCTATTTTCTCCTTACAATCAATCTTTCCATATCAATAGTTTTTGTGTTAGAATTACATATTTTAGTAGGATTACTAAGTTTACAAATATCCATTGATCAAATAACATAGATGTGAACATCTACAAGTCGCCTAACATCCATTAAGTTTGTCGATACATGTGCAAATCAGCACACAAAAACGCTACACAGAAAATCTAAAGATAACCAACACAAACCCAATTTTAAAAACATTTTCTCTGTTTCGAAATACTATAACAAGGAAATGAAAATTTGGAATTCCTATATATGTAAATAAAATGACTTGAAAGTTATGAAAACTTTGGATAGATGAAAGGTGTTCTTCATCCTCAATAGCTTCTACCGATAAGAATTCACATGTTGAAAATTGATCATAATTCTATTAAATTAATTATTTTTTCTGACTTCATTTCTAGAAAAACACATGTTTTAATTACCATCTATCGTGAGTGTATTATCATAGTTTCCGTGCGTCTGAAAAACGTTGTCAACGCAATGTTTTAAAGATCATATTTAGTATAATATTGTTTGCTGTCATGTTTAATTTACTATTTTGTACCTGATGTACTACAACTGATTACTTTGAAACTGATCATTATCGAACTTCTGACTGAATGTGATGTGATTCTCTCAAGTAGCAATGGAGAAAATTATAAATGAAAACAGTTATACTCTCATCTAAATTCGACAACTTACGGACAATAAGATTTAGATGTTGTAAAATAGTTACCGCTTCTCTCCTTTTTACAGGTTGTGGTATATTTTTCTCGTTCTTCTCTTCAGTTTCATCACAGTCAGTTTTGATTTTCTTAGTGACTGGTTCATCTGGTGATGATGATGATGTTGAATTTCTACGTTTTGTTATTGTATTCGCCTCTTCTACTGATTTCTGTAAGTTTGATATTGATAAAAGAACGATAACTCGAAATTTAAAATGAGAAGGGAATCATGTTTTCACTTTGTAACACTATTTTTATTCACAATCCTCTCCAGAAATTATATTGCTAAAAATGATTATTTGTTATATTTATATTCAAATATAAATTATAAATATAATTTGATCTAATCAACTCACCATAAGCTACATCAACTGTGTGATGTAAAGGCAACATTTGACTTTATCTTTTCAAAATTAGTAACCCTCTTTTAATTTCATTAGTTTATTTCTTTGGGAATAATCTTTTTTATTTACATATTCCGAATAACAAGGTTGGAAATTAAAAATTACGTTGAAAACAAACATTCATACGGAAAATCAGCAAACAACACTCAATCAATACAGCATTTGGGTAACTAAAATGACTTTATAACTTTCAATAAGAGCTAAAACTGATACCTGAGCTTGGACCGTCTGTATTTCGATATCTTCAGTGCAAATTGTAGCATTCAATGCTTCCATTCTCTCTAATAATTAGGTCATTAAAGTGTAGTCGTCTAATTTGAATTCTACCTATCAATTACAAATATGTAAAAAAAGTATATTCCTAAAACAAAACGAATATTTCTTTTATAAATAAGTTTTCAAACACTGAAAAGTACTTAGAATAATTAAGTCATATGAAACGAGTGACCGGTGAAAAATAATGTTTATCCAATTCTTACAACGATGCATGTATATATATCATAGCCTAAGTCTTTTGTGCACGATTTTATCATGTCTTACGCAAAATTAGGTAATATTATATAATCGGCGATTTTTGTTTGTTCCTGTCTGTTATGATTTAACAAATATCGAAGCTACTTAATTGCTGTGTTTTTAAGCCATAGTTTACCGATTGTCACATTATAGTAACAATCAATAAAGAACCATGTATATTGATTGCGTGTATAACACGTACAATCAGATAATAGAATTTCAATGACAGATCCATGCGTATTGTGATAACCATTTTTTTTAAGAGGAGGGTTACGCTAATGTCACTTGCATACAGAAAATGTTTCGGCGAATTGCATCCTGGAAGAAAGGAAATAGAAAAGTCAACTTCTTCTAATGGTGGACAAATCAAAGAGTTTTCTAATAAAAAGTTACTTTTATGATGAAAACTATCCATTTAGTTATAAAAAAACATATGCATTATTTGTTTGACTTGCTGTTTCATATGACTTTAAAATTAAAGAAGTTAACACACAACTGTGTCGTATCTTAAAGTAACTGAGAGTAAAAAAAATCTTTTTTCGATATTCTGCAAATAAAATGCACTTTCACTTTCATTTTGTACAGTATGATAGTTCATATTCATTTAAGATATGTATAAACAAGAATATGAAATATAAATCACTAGTTGGTCTTTCAATATCGGCATGAGCATTACCTCTAGTATGTAGAAATAGATCTGATTTTAATCCAGGGAAAATAATCGGGGCGACTTGGGTTATAAGTTTGTTTTTCACTGAGTGCCTGTTTAACTGATAAGTCGAAACACACCTATACTAAGAGCCTATTTCACGAAAAGCTTGAATACATGGTAGGTTAATTATCGTCATATTTTTCCTTACCATGATACATCATTACTTTGATTTGAAAATGTTTATAAGAGTAATAAAACTTGGACATATTTTTAGAATTGTAACAATGACATCTTATTAACCTGGAATGTATTAAACAGTTAAAGGCCAAACCTGTGAACTAGCAATTGATAAGATATATTTTCAGTCTCATTTAAGTTTAAAATCAGACATCAACAGTTTAGATTTATTATATTTTCTAATATTTGTGTGCTTTTCAAATCTTAAATAAAAACAAAAACCATAATGAATAACGTTCTTACCTCAGTATAATCAAAATTATAGAGGTATAACGTAGTTATTAAGCGGATCATCGACGTTGAAAATAAGCACTAATTATATATTATTATTAACTCGACTGAAACAAATTATTCATTATATAATACAACTTATATATCTAGTGTTCGATATACATGTGTTGTATGATTGCAAAACCTGCACGACATTGAAAGATTAAAAAAATATAAAGTGATTTCGGCATGCGTCAATATTTAAATGGAATGTGTTTATTTTCCAAACACACGTCTGAACATAATTTCGAGAATTTTTGGAGATCTATACTACTAAATTTTGAGACCAAACTGTTTTAGCCGGTTTGTCTCTGAGCCGACGATCTTCTGAAGTATTAAATAATAATACATATTTAGTGTATGTAAAAAGTAAAATCACAAAAATACTGAATTCCGAGGAAAACTACATCGGAAAGTCCCTAATGCACTTCATATAGTTCTTGCTTTGATTTGCGTAGCACAGTTCAGTAGCTGGTTACTTACCGTTTTGAAAGTGTTTGCATTGATTTTATGACAACTCGGCTCACGGCAACTAGCCAAACTCAAACAGTATCACTACTTATCACAACTTACATCACTTTATCAAATGTTCACCATTGAAACAAGAAATATAACAAACTCGAAGAATTGTGTTAAATCACTAAATTGTTTTCTTTTTCTGTGAGTAAATTCCTCCTTTCTTGGAGCAACCGTGTCACACAGAGACATACTTACATCACTTGAACAAAAATATAACAAACTCGCACAACTGAAGAAATGTGAAACGGTTATTTAATAACGGTCATGGCATCCGTAAAATTTACGAAGGGATGATTTCAACTCCACCATTTGGATGTCTTGGTCAAATAGCTTCCTTGTGAGCAAGCCCGGGAATATCGAATAGGGAGATTTACTCCATATGCAGATGTTGTGGAATGTTACTTCATTGAAATGGAAAAATCACAATTTAGAAGCTGAAATCATCTCTTTTGTCGTAAAGTTTGTTTTCATCTCTGTCAGTTCTGTTTTTTTTTTCTGACTGTAGTATTCCTGTCACGCAATGTGTTTTTAACATTGAAATAAAAGCAGGAGGTTTGACTATTCATACACAAAATCTTCTTTTTGTCAACATTAAAACCGTTTTAAAGCGTACGGAAATTGTAAATACGTCTAGTTTTTATGTTTGACATCGTGAGTATACATATGCAGTCACATTGTTTAGATGCCAAAAACAAGGCAACAGTTGAGGAGCAATTTTATCTCTGTCATTTAAAGCCACAATGTTTATTTCAATGGTATGTATTTTAATATACTGCGTTAGAATGGAGATAACTGTATTGTATTTTAAGCTTGGTTATCGTAAAATTTGATTTTACTGTCGCAAACTTAATTACGACATTAAACTATACGTTTTACGAAGGCCAAACTTATAAACTTATATGAACTGTGCGTGAACTGTGCGTCACACGAATGTATCAACGCCACAAAAAGTGAAGTTATAGATACATTTCTATTCATTTGAATTAAAAATCGGGATTAAGCGTTTATTATATTATGCGACAGTATTATTTGGTCTAAAACTATAGGTTCCCTTGTCTTGTCTTTACGCAATTTGTACTTATCTCCCATGTCTATGAATTTTGAACTTAAAAACATGTATTTCAGTGATATGTTGAAAGACATCTCAGTTCTGTAACTTTATTTGAATTTTTGAACTAAGGTGCACGAAGTTTCTAATAATAAACAAGATAACGGGCGTACATGTTGAACCTGGGGTTTCGACTAATCAAGAGTAGCCCTACTCTAAATTCTGAATGCCATGTTTTCTTCATTAAATGGACACGCCCATAAAATCTAATGGTTTATTGTAACCTATAGCATGTTTTCACCTTGGTCAGTCATGGTGGTGAAAAAAATACTTTTGCTGTTGAAAGTTGAAAAGAGAAGCGAGCTCAGCCACATCAGGTGGATAGTTGTCTCATTGGCAATCATTCAATATCCTGTTTTAAAAATTAGCATTAATTACCTTCTACTAAGGATTGTTTTATCTTTAATGTTGATTAACTATGTAAAATGATGCACCAGAAAACATATAAATTCTTTGATTTTTGTGTGTTTATGTATTGAGATATTTTTATGTTTAAATGTTAATGTCTGAAATTGAACGAAAAACAAGTATATAGCACAACAATAAACGACAACCACTAAGTTCCACCCTCCTCACTTGGGATAGGCATGCATACGCATACAGAATGTGACAGGTTTAAAACGTTAGCGGAATCCTAACCCTCCAATAATCTGGGACAGTGGTGTAACAGTAAAACATAAGAACGAACTATATTAATCAGTTGAAAGAGGTCGAAAATTTTAATAGCACTATCACTTTTCCTCTAACAGAATTAAAAAAAAAACCAATTCCTTTGTATATCTTTTATTAAGGGAGAGCAAAAAATAAAACTAACAGTCATTCTCAGATTTTCAAGTTTGTTTCCCTTCTGTGGACGCTTTACAAGTTTTCTCTTCGATGAATATGTGGAAAAGATAACATACAGGGCACAACAAATACCATTACCACAAAATCGAAATGAAAATCAGATTGCATATTTTATATGTATTTTACACTCATTACTTTTGTTCAAAATTTGAATAAAGGAATACACTTCCTATTTATCCAACACCCCTAGGCTAGAGACACATTAATGACATTATCTATATTTTAAAAAGTCAATTGATAAAGTGAAATACATTTTGTTTAAGGTAGGTTGATGGTATACCACCATCTTGGATTGTACAATCCCAGTACAAAATCGGTCTAGTTATTTGCCCAAATCAGCAAATTTGGAAACAGATTCGCAATTTTATGGTAAGACTGTTTATTTGTATAAAGAAAACTTGTTAATTCAGTGTATTATTCAAAATATTTTAACAAATATCAACCCTTTTGGTTTTTAAAATATTTTTTTGCAAATGAACCATTTAAGGGTAAATAACTCTTTTAGTACAAAATTTATACTAGGCTAATAGGGATTTTTTTTTATTTTTACTTGCGGCAAGACAACAAGTTCGGTGACACCATGTTTTCTTTTTATTTTCTCAAAGCATATTACGAAACCTATCGTATCCTTTTGTTCCCTAGCATGCAAATGAAGAATTGTGACCAAATTTACTTTTTTTTTTCTATTTTTGAAAATTGCGAAAGCATGCTTTGTAATGAACATTTTTCATCTACTAAGTTTTATTTCAGTATTCCTTCAATCCTTTCTGCTCTTCTAATTAGTTTAATCCTGAAAAAATCGTTGTTATGTCATATGAAGAAGTATATAAGATTAAGTTACCTTTAAAAAGTTATCGCCATGTTGAACCATAATAATTATAGTTGAACTTTATAATAATTAAACTCCATTGATTGCGTTAACTTGAATTTTTATACACAGAACTGCATATCTTTACTGGTTTTCTTTGTTTTTAAAATATAATAAATAATTTGTGTTTAAAACTAAAAAAAAAATTGCAACGATCTATTAACCCAAACGCAATAAGAACTTTTATTAAAGCTAGTGAGTGTTTTTAACAACATTATATGCACTATTTGGAAAACGTACGACGATGAAAATTATCAACGAACTTGACTGGATATACAGCCCTTAAACAGTCGGTGTAGAAATCATGAATCGTTTTGGTAGAAATTAAATGTTACCTCTATGTTTTTTTGCGGATTACATCACACATTAGTTCTTGTCTGAACTTTATCAGTCTGAATCTGAACTTGAAATATTTGAATCCATCCCTGCACACTCCAAAGGATCAAAAAGTATGTCATCAGAATCACTTGTGTCTGAATTTGGAACATTTCCGGTGAATGCTATCAATTTTAAACATGATGCTGGTACTGTACCCACCAGTAAAACTTCCTGGTGACTATCTGCAAATTTGTGGAATTTTTCATTCACCTTTCTGTCACATGATTCATGAATATCTCCCAACACCCTTATTCTCAAATCAATTATTTCTACATCTTCTGGTAAACTACCAACGTCGATTTCAGCAATGTCCTTCATACCCCATTTATATCTACTTTTCAGCTATAAACTCCTAAATGACTCTGCTTTGTAAAGTGATGAACATGTTGAAATATACTGAGACGAATAATCTTGTGCACTTCCAGTTGCAACATGAGTAGCAACTTCTTCCGTTGCATCTGGTGATTTAGCTGATAATCTCTCACTTATACCTTCCTTCTCATTTAGTAACCTGTACAAGTGTGCAAACTTTTCCTGATAATCAGAACAAAAAGCGAAGTTAAGGATAATACGTAAATAGGCAAATTTAAATCTTTGACTAATAAAAAAAGATAAGACAAGATAGATTGTTTTCTTGTTATGCAAATGGCATTTTGAACTATGGGATATTGATATATAACACTGTCATACTTCAGGTAGACAGTAACTGCTGAATTAGGCAAAGGCACTTGACAAAAAAAACAAGTCCTGTGATAAGTAACATTTTGTAATGCCATAAACGAGGATGTGATCGGCTGCAGCAAATGAACAATACTATGCATAATCGTCTGTGACATGTATGTGCCAAAATGATTCATAATGTCAACCTACATAATACTGTGTAACTACATATATTAAATAGAGAAGCATTGTTTTAATTTCTTTCCTTAACAACCCTCTATCAAGGAAATCGAGAAATGACACACAAGTAAGATCGTTTCCTTTCCGAAGGATTTTCAATCCAAGACATACATTACTTTAGACGTATTTGGCAACTACTATTTGAAATTTTTGTTGTATTTTATGCTTTTGAACTTTTAATTTGTGGTTGACAAAGAAGTCTTTTGCGGACGAAACAGGCGTCTGGTGTACCAAATTATCAGCCGGAGCTATTTTGTTATACTCAATTCAGAAATATAAGTTTTGTATTCGTCTATGTTTGTTATGGTAAGGTACATTAACATAATTTCAAAATATTACCACGGAGATAAGACGAAATACCTATTTTTTCAACAAACATACTGACAATTAATTAAAAAAAAACCCAAATAATAAACGTCGACATGTATTGAGGAAACTTATACTTTCAACTTCCGCAATTCCTACAAATGATAATTAACTTGTTAAAAATCATCATCATTTTGCAAAGTTCATACTATTATCTCATATAAATGATATTTTTTTATTGTCCCGCGATTATGTTATACTTGATAGTAATTTGTGTGATTGAACATTTGTTTTTATCGTAGATCATAGCAGTGAAAACACGTTATAACCAATAGTCTAGCTTTTGGGCAAATATCAAGTCATTCTGTTATATAGTACCTTTGAAACTTTTGACGAAAATACTAGCCGATAGACAGACAAGGTAAAAGCAATATATTTTCACTTCTAGTTTTGGATATGGTTTTCAATAAAAGTAACAGTAATATAACGATGTTCAAAAGTCATAAAATGATTGAAAGAAAACAAATCCGGATTACAAACTAAAACTGAGAGAAACACATTAACTATACGAGGAAAACAACGAAACAATAGAAACAATGAAGTGAAAACAAAAAACAAACGACAATGCAACATGCATAGAAACGAACAACTAAATAACAACTGCCATGTTCCTGACTTGGAACAGGACATTTTAAGAAAAAATGTTGGGTTGAATATGGTTTTGTGGCTATCTAAACGTCGACCTTTATGCTAATGTTACATAAATCGCTGAAATGACAACATTAAATGGAGAGAATACAGGACAAATAAATGAACAAATTAGAAATTACCGCTTCTATTCTCCTCTTCACAGGTTTTGGTGTACTATTCTGTACCTTATCTCCATCAGTTTCAAATTTGTAACAGTCTGTTTTAATTTTCTTTATTACTGGTTCATCTGCCGGGGATGGCGAAGTTGAATTTCTACGCTTTCCTAAATTAATTGTCTCTACTATTTTCTGAAATGTTAATGTTTAAGAACGATGACTCGAAATTGAAATAGTTAAAGTAATATGAAACTTTTTTTGAAATTTTATGATTATCGAAATTATTGAACTAATGCATTCATATATACTTTACTTAGTCTTGCATGCGTTTGTTTTTTTTATATTGATTACCAAACTAAAACGTTTTATCGACAAATAATATTTCATTCAGTGTTTGATGACCGTAAGCTAATAATTTCGAGGGTATTTACGAGGTTTACCGAATCCTGACGTTGATGTTTTCGATGTGTTTCCATTTGTTAATTAAAGAGGAAATAAAATAAAATACAATAAATAAAATAATGAGGAATTCGGATTTTGCCAGTGATGTGCTTGCGGCTTTCAAGCAAGCAACATTCAATCATCCAATCATACTTTGTCGAAAACAAAAATAACTTTCAAAAGGCGCTACAAATGTTACCTCATCTTGTTTCTTCTGTATTTCTGCATCTTCAGCAGAAATTGTTGCTATAGTTGCGTCTATTCCCTCTAGTTTTTAAATGATTCCCTAAGCGCTACAGACTTTAATAATTCCTCCTATCAATTAAATTTTTTTAGAAAGATATGTGAATATAGAAAAAAACACCTTTTTTTTTAATTTAAAAGTTATAAATAATTTCTTAAATACATGTTTATGTTGAATAATAACGATTGTTTTAAGAAAAGTACCTACATGTACATGTACGGTATAACAATAAAAGGGCTAACATTTTTTTTTCGTTTTTAAAAGCAACATAGAATACAAAATCCTTTTCTGTGCCATCATTATAGGTTAGACGTCATCCCCAGTCTTAATACGAGACTTGATATAAGGACAAAAACCGAGGCTGTTTTTCAAATCTCATTTAGCAGTCATATACTTCAGGTTTTAGATTCCAATCAAGTAGAACTTTAAACTCATACCTAGTATTCCTCACACGTCACGATTCGGAGATATTGTTATGTTCTCAGTTTGTCCGTTGATTCGTAACACAATAGTACTCATAGTCCTCCTAAAACAAAATCTTGCATGCATGATAGGTTTTACTGTCGTCATATTCTCCTTACCGTGCTATATCACCATTTAAGTTTGAACATATTTATTAATAGTGGATTGGTAAACAAGTTTTGCAAGTTATATTAATCCCTCTCCACTTTGCGGGTGCGAGTGCTGCCTTGTAGCGGAATTAGCCTGTTTTTTTTAAAAAATCTACAAGGGTATAATTAACGTAATTGAAGATTTCCTTTCAAAATGGTATACTTTTTTGTGTACTATTGTTTGTTTATGGTCTTTATATTTTTAAGCCCTGGCGTTATTTTCGACATAAGTTTGAACGTCCCTCTGGCATCTTTTGTCTCTTTAAAAGTCTTTTCCAGAAGTAATAGAACTTTTTTTTAGGATTGAAACAATGACACCTTGTTAACCTGGAAAAAGTTGAAGAACGCACTTATGTAAATGAAAAGATACATTCAATATCCTATAAGTGTTTTATATGAGACACCAACAGCTTGAAACTATTAGATTTCGTGATACTTGTATACTCTAGAATGCTAGAATGAATAACGTTCTTACCTTATTACAATTTAAATCATAAGGGTACAACGCAGTTATTCAGCGGTTCAGAGACGTCGTGAAAACATACAATATAATGTATGTTTTCTCGTCCTAGTTTTATGAAACTCATACACAATAATATGAACCAAATTTCTCAGACAGAGTTCGAAATTAGGAATGAGTCCCTCGCCGTTCTAGAGTTTTGCACCTTTACAACTTGGTTTCCGCACTTTAACTTAAGTTTTTCTGATCTAAATTTCATGAAACGCATACACAATACACAAATTGCAAACGGAGATTAAATTTTGGCAGAATTTCATTAACGGTTTGAGGGTAATGCTCCTTTATTTCTAGAAAAAATGCAACGTTTTCAGTTTCCGCACTGTAACTTTTTTTGTAAACTCATACACAATTACAGTTTGAATTCTTCGAACTTTGATTTGGTTTAGGTATTCTCCTTTACAGCCTTTACAGAGACATTCCTTTCCACAGAGAAGTTCTTCTTTTACTCTTTTTAATCATTTGTGTTGACATTTTTTTTTTATTTATTAAAAACTAAACCGCTAGCATACAATTCCCTCCGCACTTTTCTGAATATTCAAATGATTGCTTAGAACTGTCTAATGAACACATCAAATTCTTCTTTTTGAATGTCTATCACTTAAATAGTTATCTCATTTGTAATAATTTCAAAGCTCCTTTTTTAAAAGCATTTACTACCTTCACTTTCTGCTATATAAATATGGCTTTCACTAAAATGTTGAGAAATTATCAATCTCTTTGCACTATAATTTGTTTTTCTATTCTTTCTTTCAAAGTTATTTCACAACTTTTTTGTAACTTTTAATGACTTCCTAAATTTAGAGCTGTATTTATTTTTCGGCACATTCTCACGTTGATGTATGTAAGATTCCATCTAATGGTGTCTTTCAGTAATGTGTGTCGTTGAACTGTTGTTTTATTGACTTATTCGAAACATCGTCTTTACAAAAACATATGCATCAAACTTAATAAAGTCCCTTTAAGGAACTTTTTACATCAGGAAACTATGAGAAAAACCATACTGTTTAGTCCGCTAAAAACTATCATAATATTTTTGGCACGCATTTGATGTTGACTTATATTTCTTCTTTTTCCCCCCAAAGTATTCGAAATTACGCATACATACATCCAGACGCTATATAAGGCAATAGTAGTTCAAACATCAAATGATATTGTTAGTCTAGGGGATGGGAACTTTATTTAGTTAAAATACAATAGAAATATTTTTTTAATGTTCTCCTAGACAGTATTCTACAACAAATTTTCATTGTGTTTTTTTTGTGTCGGGAAGTATAAGTACCCGGCCACGTCCACTTGTATTTTTTGTCTATCTGATGAGTACTTATTTGTATAGTTCGTTCTTATTTTGTACTGTTATACCACTGTCCCAGGTTAGAGGGAGGGTTGGGATCCCGCTAACATGTTTAACCCCGCCACTTTATTTATGTATGTGCCTATCCAACAGCCTGTAATTCAGTGGTTGTCGTTTGTTTATGTGTTACATATTTGGTTTTCGTTCCTTTTTTTCATAAATAAGGCCGTTAGTTTTCTCGTTTGAATTGTTTTACATTGTCTTATCGGGGCCCTTTATAGCTGAATATGCGGTATGGGCTTTGCTCATTGTTGAAGGCCGTACGGTGACGTATAGTTGTTAATGTTTGTGTCATTTAGGTCTTTTGTGGATAGTTGCCTTATTGGCAATCATACCACATCTTCTGTTTTATATTATCAAAGAGTTTTTTTATTCATTGTGACTATTTCAAATAAATGTTTGTATAAATATCATGTATAAACATTGCGGAACAAATATTCTGTAGAACACAAACTTAAATTTACTATATATATAAAAGCATGGTATGTTGACTCGAAAACTAAGTGGGACAGTAGGTTAAATGGTTCTTGTTGTTATTTAAATCAGTAATCTGTGTTCGTGTTTTATAAAAAAAAATAACACTTTGTTTTACTTAACATGTTTCATGATAGCGGATAGATTTCTAGCGTCGTAGCTATAATCCGGACCCATTTTCACGAGGTGACAAACCGTATTGGACTTTTTATTGGGTTTTTACTAACATGAGCATCAGGATCTGCTTACTCTTCCATAGCACCTACGATGACCAATGTTTTTAGGGCTTCGTGTTGATTAGTCGTTAGTTTTGTGTTTTGTGTACTATTGTTTGTCTTTTTTTATATTCTAATTATGACCTTTTTTAGATTATTTTAGATGTATGTGTTTGGATGTCCCTCTGGTATCTTCCATTCCTCCTTTAAATCTACTATTAAGGCCATAAATCTTCAAAACAAAAAAAACCATTTGAATGTTCCATCTACCAAATTTGCTTCCCTGCGCGCACTGGTGAAGTTACATCGATATGTGATGTATATAATAACATTACATGTATATTTCAGAAGAATCCATTGTTTTGATTGGATAACAACGCTTTTGCGTCATACTTATAAATTCACCTTAATATCCCAAATAATGCACCGTTTTAAAGAAATGAATGCTGAATATATCGATTTGTCATGATGATTCCAAAAAAATGAAATTATAAGTATTGAATGCTTTTTTTTTTAGCAATTTCATAGGGTTGTAAAAGCGTTGACCGTGTGAACATCTTATTTATTGCACAAGTTTATCGAAACAATCCTCGATATATTATTAAATATTTTAGTAAAAAATCATAGATTTTATATTTATTTATCCGTCTCCATTTGAAATGTATGACATATGTTAGAGAATATGAAATTTCGAGATCCGCACTTTATATTATAGGTTTTACTGATAAAAGAATTAAAATTATTTACACAAAGTTTCCGTATAGAAAAAGATAAGTTATTGTCCGTGTGATAATGGTTGTTCTTGGTGATCGATGAACAACTGCATAACTTTACTGATACTCTTTTTAGTTTTTAATAATCTTCATGTTATAATTATATTCCGTTGCTATTTTTGAAGAAACTCTCTTTGTCTTATTAATGTTTATTAATGTTTACTTGCATATTTCAGATTTGAATTATAAAGTGTCTTGTGTGTTTTGCATTATCCTTTCATCCTACTTGGAATTAGAACCAATCTGCATCTGAATCTGGATTTGAATTGTATGAATCATAGTCAAACCCACAACCATCAGAATCACTACAACTGTTGTCTGAGTCTGGAACAACTCCGGTGAATTCATGTAATTTTAAACATGATGCTGGTACTGTACCTTTTAGTAAAACTTCCTGGTGACTTTCTGCAAATTTGTGAAAATTTTCATTTATCTCTTTGTCAGATATTTCGTATTTTCTTCTCAACATCCGTGTTCGCAAATCAATTATTTCTACATCATCTGGTAACATACCAACGTCGATTTCTGCAATGTGCTTCATACCCCATTTATATCCACTGTTCAGTTTCAAATTCCTTAACGATTCTGCTTTGTTAAGTGACGCACATGTTGAAATATACTGAGAGGTACGACCTTTTTTGCTTCCAGTTGCAACATGGGTAGCCACATCTTGTTCCGCGCCTGGTGATTTTGCTGTTAATCCCTTAGTTATATCTTCATTCTCATGAAGTAATCGGTACAACTTCGGAAAATTTGCCTGATAATTAGAACACAAAATAAAAATCAAGTTTAAACCTCGACTGAATGAAAATTACTGATTACATTTGTTTAACATTGTGGCGGAATTCGCCTTTTAATTGTTTTTTTTTTATATATAACACTCTCATACATTTTTCACAGAAACAAACGGATACAAGGAACACTGAATTCCTTGTTAGAAACATTATACTATCTCTCTACAAGCCGTCATTTTCATAATTATTATTTGCAAAACAATAGGAATGTGGACGGTTTGCAAATAAGAAAAACTATTCATTGGCGGCATTTTGTCCAATGTTGTGGTTGTCCTTCTGATGTTTTAACAACTCACCTCTTACAAAATGTAGTTTATTAATTTTGTATTTACATCGCGTCATAATAGATCAAATGCAATCGTTTAATGATTTTGATAATATATCTTTTGATTGAGTGAATCCGTTTTAATTGATAATTTATTTGTGTGTCTTTCTATGATGTTATGTTACACTATTGTTTCGGGTAAGGGTGAAGGTTGGAACCTCAAAGACGCTAGATGTTATCATCCGAAAAAATACATATATAAGTGTTTATTTAAACATGGTAAAAACAAATGTACCGCTTCTTTTCTTTTTTTCATAGGTTGTGGTATGTTTTCATCGTCATTCTCTTCCTCATTTTTAGATTTATCCTCTTTCTCATTTTTAGGTTCATTCTCTTCCTCATTTTCAGGTTCATCACAGTCTGTTTTGATTTTCTTAATGACTGGTTCATCTGTCAGTGATGGTGAGGTAGAGTTTCTACGCTTTCCTAATGTATTCGTCTCTACAATTTTCTGAAAATTAGATATTGATTAAAGAACGATAACTGGAAATACAAAATATAAAGTTAATGCAGATTTCACTTTGGAACGTGTTCATTTATAATGAAAATGTTCCCGTATTTAAAATGCGTCATGTATCCTCCCCAGAAGTAACATTGCTATAAACTAATTATTGTTTTTTTTTATAATTGACAGTATTATCTAAGATTAAATTAACATATTTGAAGCTGCATTAACTCGCCTTTAAAAGCAAAACGTGACACGGAAATATTAACTTTTTGTGTTCATTAATTTTGGGTTAACCTTTATCCAATATCAAGTTTAATCTTAAATAAATCTATTCCCTGTATAAAAAGCAACAATTAATCAATTAACTAATCAATCCAATCATACTGATTACGAACAAAGTAAATGGTTTTCAATGAACTTTAAAAACGTTACCTCTGCTGGGTTCTTCTCAGATCCGTTTTCTTCATTTCCGTTTTTTATAACACTTAGGTCCATCCCTTCTATTCTTTGTTTATTCCATAAGTTTTGTGGTCAATTTTAAATTCGCCTACTAATTATAAAAAGGAAAATATATGATTTAGTCTAACAAATGACATTTTTGTCTATCAAAACATCTTTATATGAACATAGTTGTAACAAAAACGTTCTTACCTCATTATAAACAAAAAAGAACTGATAACACAATTATGTCGTCTCTAATAACAACACACAAAACAAAAATTATTTTGCAATATTCTGAAAATAAAATGCACTTTCACTTTCATTTTTGAGAAAAAATATTTTTATTCAATATTTTGTCATGTCATGTGTTAATCTGCCGGTTATATACTTCCCGTTTTAAAATCCAGTTAAGGATGTTCGCTGCTCAGTTTCAAAATAAATAACTTTTCATAAAACTAGTTTTTATTGATAGGGAATAAATTGAGGAATCCAAAAAGCAAAAAAAAATAAGGGGTCAATGTGCTTGTTTTCGAGTTATTAGCCATTGTAATTTTGGCGGGAAAATGTAGATTTTTCATACCTTTATCATTGACCAGTTAAAATTCTCAAAAACTATTAGAATATAAATAAAATTGTATAAGACTTTTACAAATGACTTATAATTATACACGTAAAAGATTTATAAACAGAAAAATGGGGGTTAATGGGATTTTTTTTAAGGCATTCAAATGGTTAAAACCTGAGGATTCCGAAAATCTGATAAAAATTCCAAAATATGACAAGCAGACATCCTTAAGTAGAACACAATACTGATATTCTATCCGTTATTGTATAATGTGATGAACAAACCAATATTCAAATGAATTGGTATGCAGGCATTAATATATATAAAAAATAATTACTTTTAGAAAGCTTTTTTCATACTATTTATACAGTGTTTACTACATCCATTGCATTTGTTCTGTTTGATGCTCTTGTTTGATCTTTGTTTTATTTAGAAAAAAAAATCTGAATAAGCTTTCCAAAACTATGATACTTGTAGATGGGTACTTTGCGTCTGTTATCTTCATGTCAGATTATTTTGTGTTTTTTGTGCTATTATGTGAGTAGAGAAATTTACAACTGAATTTAAAAAAATTATGATGTTGCATTGTCGCAGGTAAAATGATGGATGCATTGTGTGCCCTTTCTTTTGTTAGGCTTATGTGATTTGGTATATTTGTTAGTTTCTGAGTTTTACGTGGTGTCAATTTTACTGCATGAGTTGGATTATTTTAAGGCCGGTCGAAACCTGCCTTCATGTGCATGATTATCATCTTTATTTAAATATATATATAGTGGATTGGGAAACAAGTTTTGCAATTTATATTTATCCCTTTCCACTCTGGAAATGCGAATACTGCATTGTAGCGTCATTATCCTGCTCTTTTTTGAAATCCACAAGGGTGTCTTTAACGTGCAAGATTAACGGATCTTTCTTAACACGGGTTAGCCATTTTACGGACGGAAAATCATCGATTCCTCAAGACCACACTCGAAAATGGTGCCAAGGGAGAGCCGAAAATTCAATCTCTAAAATTTTCACCATGATAATCTTTGGAGGCCTTGGGCTGGTTTTCTTCTCTCTGAGTGTCTTTTGACACAATATCTTTTTCCATCCTATATCATATTTACCTAGCCACACTTTTAAAAGCCTCAGTCACACTGTCACGATTCAAGAGCTACGTTTTACAACGTTTTGAAAGCGTAGCAATACGGGAATATACGTAGTGAAGCATATCGAAACTTGGTGATCCTGTGTTCAAAATTGGACCTACCTCGTTATGAAAATTCAACAACAAACGTAGCGAAAATTAAAACGAAGGAGAAACCTAGTAAATACGTATCAAAGCTTAGCAGAACGCAACAAAACATATAAATGCGTGGTGAAAAAATGGGTCTACACGTACTAAAACGTTATAAGAACGTAGCACAAACCTAGTAAAATCTAGTTTTCACAATAATGGGACATTTTTGTTCAAAACGTGGTTGAAACGTAGAATTTTAAAACGTAGTAAAACTTGACACTGTGACTTGGGCTTAGTGCTTGGTGGAAACGTGGGATTTCACGTACATATACGTTGGAACATACGTGGTACAAACCTATAAAAACCTAGCTTTCAAAATAACGGGATATTTTTTTATTTAAAACGTAGTCGTGACGAAGCATTTTTAAACGTATTAAAACGTGACAGTGTGACTGGGCTTTTTTTGGCATATTTTTTTTGAAATTGTGTCAAATTTACACTAACTCTCTGAGTGGTTACAATGAAATACTGTGAATACATCTGAGTTTTTGATTGAACAAAATGTATCAAAATATATTTTTATTGAAAATTGCAAAACAGAAATTATGTGATAAGTTTTAGCAGAATTGTGGTACAACTATTTTTAACTCATCAAAATGTCTTACTTATATAATTTTTAAAGGCAAATACTTCATTGAAGTCTTAGCTTATGTGCATACATCTCAAACATATAAATATATAAACAACAGCGTATACATAAGCCACTCTAAAAAGAGTTACGAGAGACTGATTAAAACACATATACATACAAAAATATACTTATTATATACTGAACGACTTTATAAACGCAACACTAGATTATTGTTGTGTTATTTTTGAATGAATGTGTCAACGTCAAAAGCGATGACTGCATGTTACTAACGCCAATATGATTGTCAGAAAGGTCAACAAATTCTGTCTGACATTTTTTGGGGTTCTGTTTTACACCTTCTGATTTTGCATTTGTTCAACCCATTAATTAGTTTTGGCAATTTTGCGGTTTGAACTTGAGGGCTTTACAGGTTTTCCCTCAGTCAATTCTTTGGCAAACCAGTTCATGGGAAACATTTATGGCATGAATCTGTACTCAATGGCACTCGGCAATTTGGTTAGCAGTTGACGTTGCAGCCGTAAACATGATTGGCAAATGACGTTGCATAATCAAATTCTGTTGATGTTTCATTGTCACTTCACGTTGATCTGTTCATTGATGGCCATCAATAAATCTTGTATACTTGCATCGTTGTCGGGAGGACAGTAGAACGAGTTTCTGAAGTCATACGGTATGGTTGCAGCACATTTATATTTTCATGTTTGCAGTATTCTTAAGGGCTAATTCAATTCTTTGTTTTTTTATTTCTCAGACTTGGCAAAATGGAGATGCAACATTTAAAAAAAGTAAGTAAGGCAAAGGAAAGAACTGTTTCACAAAGCAAAAAAACTGAAACAATTTTTCATGGGACCAACATTTCGCTTTAAGAAATTCGTGCGACTTCAAAAATTCGGTATGTTCAATAACCACAGGTAAGTCAGATTTTGATTTTTTGTAAGGAGAAAGAAGCATGATAAGCATGAAAAGAAGTTGTAAGAGAATCAAAAAAGATTTGGTAAAAAAAATCAACAAAATAAGTGTTGCGTTTCTAAAGTCGTTCAGTATATATACACGTATTAAACCTATATAAAAGGTTTATTTCAGCTTATACATAAAACACGCAAAACAGAGTAATGAGAACCTGATTAAAACATATCGACATAATTTATAACATGTAAAAGTAATGTATATACAATCATTGAACATACACAAAAAATTTTAGTAATATATTATGGCAGATTTTGACAATATAAAAATGCATATCATCATTATTAAACATAAATATATGTTTTTTTTTTAAATGTAATCATGGTTAAGAATATTATTTGGTGGATTTACCAGATGTGTCGAAAAAAGCCTCGTGTAATTGTAGATGGCTTAATAACTTGTTTGATTGTACATTGTTCAATGATGAAAGGAAATCATTATTAACTTGTTATCGTAATACCAACCATATTAATATTGACATATTATATGAGTTGTTTGATTATGACTCTTACAAAGTTGTTCTTAGAATTGCAAAATTTTAAAAATGTTGATAGCTGTTGTAAATTTAAATTGTTTCAACCATTTATATGTTTATTTTAAATTTACTGTCTTCCCTAAAAGGCATTACTTTTCTCACAATTAAATGTTTTAAAACGTTTAGGCTCATTTTTGGATAGACTTAGTAAACTTACTATATTTCATACTTTTATTCTTAGTAATTTTAATTTTTGCCCTTTGGCATGGCATTTTTGCACTGAGAAAAATTCCAAAAAACTAGAAAAGGTGCAGGAAAGAGCACTCCGTTTTGTTTATGAGGATTTTACCAGCTCCTACGAGGACCTCCTACTTAAAGCTAAGGTGTCTTCCTTGCAGATCAGACGGATAAGAACAATGGCTCTAGAAACTTTTAAAATTATAAACAACATCACTCCTGTGTGCTTACAAAATTTGGTGAATGTCAAAAAATCTAAATATTCTTTCAGGTATGTAAATATTCTTGAAATTCCACAGGTAAAGTCAACCCGTTACGGTAAAAAATCGTTCAAATTTGCTGTTGCTACTTTATGGAACAGTCTTCCAAACCATTTCAGGACTGAAAACAGTTTTTCACATTTTAAAAGTCTTGTTCAGTCTTGGAACGGTTTGGAATGTCACTGTTCTGCTTGCAGATAATTCTTAAACTGTTTTATGATTTATGCTGCTTATTGGTTGCTCTGGTCAAGCATGTTATTACTTCATTCTAAAATTTGTTGATTATTTTTATTGCATGCTATGTATGTGAGATTTCAACTTTGTATTACAGGTTGTTTAATATGTCAAAATGCACTGTTTTATGTTATTTATATGTTTTTATATTCGGTCAAAAGCTCCTTAGAGCTTGTGTTGCTTATTTGTACTCATGCCGAATCAAAATAAAGTTTTCTTATCTTATCTTATCTTATCTTATCACATGTATATGTATATGTTTATCAATTGCTGTGATTTTATATTTTTAGA
The DNA here is from genome assembly GCF_036588685.1 of Mytilus trossulus. NCBI lineage: Eukaryota > Metazoa > Mollusca > Bivalvia > Mytilida > Mytilidae > Mytilus > Mytilus trossulus. The sequence continues at coordinate 62,536,378 of NC_086379.1, forward strand.
AGATGAAAGTTTCTATTCATTTTACAATCAAACACCACCACGCTCTACTTGAATATGATGGTGTTGAGAGCCCTTCTGAGATTTCTGTATTAAGAGACTTAATCATGATCAACATTTTGTTCATGAAGTTCAAAAGAATATTATGGACTGCTTGCAATTAATCTCTTACTCCGTTTGTACATTTTTTTGTACAATGCACAAGTTCATTGATGAATGTACTGCACAATACTTAATACTTCTAGTCGGACTTGTATGGAATTTTGTTGCAGCCTTTTAAACAGAAAGATTTATGTGATTGGACATGCAAAACGTTATCGTTTTTTTTTAATGTTTTACATAATAATATATACATGGAAAAAAGTATTGCAACACCAAATTGAAATTGAAATTGAAAAAAATCTCTTTATTTTTTGGTGATATAATTTGGTAAGATAGAATTAGTTGAACATTATTAAAATATCACATGAGTTTAATCAATAGATATGGACTCGATAAGTTCTTATCTGCACATGAATCTACTGTACCCGGAAACAGCAAAACAGATGTTTTTATCCTCATTGTTTTCAACACTTTAAATAACCAAGTTTTTAATTTTATGTGATTGACACCATGTAATGGGTCCTCGACAACTCTTAACTGCAGCAATATGGCAGATTATCAGCATGAGAGAAGCAGGTTTGTCGCTGTAACAAATGCACGTATTGTTGGTCATCACCATTCCACTATAAGTCGTTTGGAGAATAAAAATCAGGCAATTAACGATGTTAAAGACCTTCCGAGATAAAGAAGACCCCTATACCATTTGCCAGGGAAAATCAAGCTAATGAAGGTTGGTCAGAAAGAAACCCATTGCATGCAATACAATCATAAAAAAGAGAGTGGTGGGTATACAGGAGCCTAAACTGGTCCATTTAGACTCATCGCTAATGGTTATCGTGCGATAAGAACATTTCGGAGACCTTTGCTTACGAACAGACACACAGTTTTCCGTATCCAATGTAGTGCAGAACTCGCCAAAGTTGAAAGTTAGCATGGTGGAGGAAAATCCATTGTTCCAATAGAATTCGGTTCATCTTCCTTGGCCCGATCGTAGGCCGGATTTGATCCATATCGAGCATATATGGGACACTTTTGGGCAGAAAATGCGCGAAAGGACACCCAGTTCAAACACATCATGAAATAAACAATGCCCTTCATCAGAAATGATTGCTGCTACCTTAGCAACAAATTAGTCGATTTATGGCAGGAATAAGACGACGTAATGATGCGGTTATCCGTTTGAAAGGAGGCTGCTCACAAAGTACTAATTCTTTGGCGTATAACGATCACCCATGATGTGAACATTCATCTGAAGATTAATTTTGAAATATCTGACATTGTAAAGTTCGACTACAGTAAAAGTTTTGAAATGCATTTTTTTGAACAAAAAACACTTCTTTTTGTTATTAAAATTTTGGTTATATAAATTTTTTCTTTTAAACATATTTTGTTCGTTTAAATGCGAATGTTATCATAAGCTATGTTGCAATAATATTAAACAAATATTTTATTATATTTCATCCAAAAAAAGACGCTGATTTTTCAAGTTTTGAAAAATCAAGGTGTTGCAATACTTTTTTCCATGTGTATATTATTTTTTTCAAATCATACTATATACAAACTTCTTTCATAAGAGGCTACTACTCCATATGTTAGTTAGAATGTTGCACTGATCTCGAACGTTAATATGTTTACGGTGTTGACAGTCTTTTTTCGATCTCTGAGATCAAATGTCCCTCTGGTATATTTAGCCCATCTTCTTTAATAATCCAGTCATAAGGACTACGCTAGTATTGACAATGGGTTTTAACATAGAAGATGATAACATACAATCGTATTACCAATATTTTTTCGACTTATCGGTCGGAGCAAATAACGCAGTCCCACCAGGCCACGATCGCACTATTTTCTGTGAAAAAATGCAAGTTTTGACGATCGTAGTGCGATCGTATAGATCGCAGTAAGGTAGTATCACAGACGGGGTGCGGTCTTCAAGATCGTGATAAGCGTGGCCAACTTTGAACATGTTATACTAATAAATCAAAATAATCGTAATGTGGTTGTGGCGAAATCAGGTCATAGTAAAACCGTAGTGAGAGCACAGCAAGGTCGTGATAAGATCGAAAAGATCGTTGTAACATCATATGGGGAGCGAAGCGAAAGCGTGATTCTATTTGGAGAAACTGTGCTACCATCCCACAGTGACATTACTACGACCTCACTACGACCTTCAAGTTCGAATTCTAACCGCGATCCAACTACGACTTTATCACGTTTACAGGATTTTTTGTGTTATTAAAATTTGTGATTCAAGATTGATTGGTCTGCTTGATCCGGATTTGTTACTATCAGAGCTCTCTCTCTTTCTACATCTATCCCTACCACCACGTCCATGTGTTCTGGTAGATATTGGTGGCATGACTGTGTTGTTTCCGAGAAATCTACATATTCTTAAGAAAAAGTAAGAATGGAATAGTGTTGATATGGAACACGATGTTAACGTTATTGCTGAAAACGTATAAGATTGCGGTATGAAAGTATTAAAATCGTGATAAGAACGTGCCATAATCTCAGTAGAAGCGTAGTAATATCGTGTTGCAATCGGATAACTCGTAGTATTGACATAATGAGAACGTGATGAGCTTAATAAGATCATGATAATCGTAGACAATGTATAGTGAAAACGTGGCATAATCGTAGAGGGAACATTGTAGAAACGTTATAAGGACGTAACTATCATCGTGAAAACAACGGAAATTAACATTTTTCATGCCGCTCATGCCGCGACCTCACCAAGATCAGAATTAATTAAAGATTAAGTGAGCGTGGTGCGATCGTGGCCTAGTGGGACTATGGCTTTAAGCGTTTTAATTTGCATATAAGAATAGCATATTCTAACGTGTGTGTGATAAGAATGATTATAGTTATAATTTATAATTATTATTACTGACTTCTAATCAGACATCAGTGAACTGAATGAAAACTGTAGGAGGATTTGATTCCGCAAAACTTGTCCTTCAAAAAATTACTGTTAAAATGATAAATGTTCCTAAATAAAATCATCATAGATACCAGGATTGAAATGATATATTCACGCCAGACGCGCGTTTTGTCTACAAAAGACTCACCAGTGACGCTCGGATAAAAATATGTTAAAAGGCCAAATAAAGTACGAAGTTGAAAACATTCGATCCATTACAGTATGTGCAAAATTTCAAGGAATATACAATTTTTTATGTAAATTTCATTGATCTGGGTGGTAAACTATGTTTATGAGCTGAAAATTGTTCCCAAGTCTGGTAGTGACCTAATGAAAAAAGGGCTTCAATTATTACAATTCTTCATTCGTACATGTAAGATGTGTTTGAGCTTTTGATTTTTGTATTTGAATACGGACTTTCCGTTTTATATTTTCCTTGGAGTTCAGTATTTTTGTGATTCTAATATTGCATATGCTTCCGTGTCGTAATTTTAACAAAAAAATCCAGTATGGCTTTGCCGAATTGATAAATGTTTCAAGTGGGAATAAATATAAATACAATGGCTTAAGAATTTGTCTTTTCTGCTCCTCTGCAATATGTATGCATTACAAGAAGTCTATGTATACATCCTGATCTGCTTGAACTTGCATACATGGAGTGACATGGACTAGAAAATGGAAACGGGGAATGTGTCAAAAAGTAAAATAATAAAAATACTACACAGAATGTTCAAAACGGAAAGTCGTTTTTCAAAAGGAAAACTCGAAAACTTTACCTCACTAAACAACTCGATCAGAACAGTCATATCCCTTTCTCAGTTCAAGCCTTCCTTGATATAGGAAATGATGGCTTAAACCTGGTTTAAAAGCTAGCTAAAGCTCGCACGTATATGACAATCGGGTATACTTTCATTAGATTGACACCACAAACAGACATAAGAGGTAAAAGGTAAAGAATTAGGGTACAGCAGTCAACATGTGTTATAATCTTAACCACTATAAAAACTAACAAATACGTCAACAAAGAAAAGTTAAAAACATTGGTAAAGTACATAAGCAATTTGATAGTCAATAATACAATAATTTACCATAGCACAATGATACAATGCCGAGATGTATAAGTTCGGAGCCACATCAAGTAGATATTTCAAAAAATAAACAAAGCAGTAAAAGTAATCATTTGCATAGACAAATTAAAGAAGAGTAAGGCAAAAAACAACGTCAGTGCCTAGAATCTATACTTAAAGACCATCGTGTATTAGTTGTGAAGTTGATACGGAATATTTATCAACACAAGATATATAAAACAAAGGGAACAAAACAAAACAAGGCAACATGACTGTGACTCTGCAATAGCCTAAAAATTTGACTATATAAAATCGAAAATTAACACAAAAATAATCAATATAAAATACAATTGATGAAGTTTAGAATAAATTTCAATAGGTCACGACTTTATTTAAATCCGTTATAACCGAATCAACGTTCTAATAATTACATTGATTTTTTTCAGGATATTGTCTGTTCCTGCAGGTCAACGGAAAATAAATTTGTCGACATTTGTGTAAATAATATCAACAGATCATTTGAAATTGCAGCATTTCATCTTTAGAAATTATCTATTTCTATTCTGTTCAGTTTGATGGCTTATTTAATCGTGCTCCGGTCATTTACTCTGAACAAAAGAAGTATACCCTTTTGATTTTCAGTGTAATAATTGATAATAGGATAATGCTTGTTTTAATATATTTAAGTACGTGTAGTAGTTCATAGAAGACCTGGCATTCTTCAATGAACTACTACACTTACTTAAATAATAAAGACAGTTCATCAGTTAACGGTTTGAAACTTCACTTAAAGTCTCTGGTAGTAACCTACCAAATATCGTAAAAGAACAATTTAAAATCACATAAAAAATATAAAGATTATATCCATTGGTACTTAATGACAAAAATATATGTGCTAGATTGAAATAGTCATGTAAACAATATTATATACCGTTTTTAGAACTGATTTTGTGTTTAGAAGTGAATACGCTCGGCCAGGAATCATTACAATTAATCTGGCGTTTAATACATTAATCGATGGTTAAATGATTGATTGGGTCATTAGTGGATTAAACAAGTCAAATCATGATAGTTAAGTGCCTTTATAATGGTATTTGTTTCACCCAATTTAGATATGTATATGATATGGTTTGTCATATAGATTTCCAAAACACTGAAATTCGCTTTAAAACGAAAAAAAAAAATTACCGCAATAAATAAAATAAAAATATGTGGTTAAAGTGCCAATGAGGCAGCAAAACAAATGATCCACAATGTAATTATGTAGTATATATGAGACGGGTTGAGGTAAGAGCAATGTCACAGTAAAGTCTTGGCAGCTGATGATAAAACAATTGCCCAGGAAGAACGGGTAGTAGCAGGGAAGGTGTTACCATTATGTCAAGTATTAATGCCTCCGTTGGTTTTAGCAAAATATTCATTGTATAACCGTCATTTCCAAGAAATATCCGTATTTGTATTATCTTTTTTGTATCAAATAATTAATCGTGTTGGTGTAAGACGTATTTATAAGACAACAGTATCATAAAGGTAGACAAAAATAAGACGTTCTTCAAATACATGGTTCGTCATAGGTAGCATCCAACTACAAGCCAAAAGATTTTTTTATTTCTGAGATTCCTATTAATTTTATATAATAAATACAGCTTTTGAAAAATGCCAAAAAGGCAATGGATGTACAGCCATTTATATTATATATTATGTTGTTGTGTTTTTTTTTATTTCAGATACGAAGATGTGTTATCAATTTTCCACTTGCAAGTTCACCTCATCTAATGTAGACAGCATTTTAATACACACTATAGACAATCATGTTGGTCCACAAAAATTTAGTTTAAGGAAGAAAGTTTTGGATGAAAACACTGGTCATACTGCATATCTGTCCGTACATTTCGGAGTGGAAGTCACAAAACTTAAAAAGATGATAGAAAAAGGTTATAAGCTAAATATAAATTTAGAAGAACATGTTTTTAAAATACTCCGACCAAACTAGCGAAGGTGAGCTCCAGCAAAATAGATCCTAAAATAGTCTTGTATAAATAGCGAATTTCAAAGGGGAGCCTTGTAAATTGTATTAACAGAAAACAGAATTGGCTTTTTTTATATATCAAGACAAATCAAGATTTCATTCTGCTCCTCTGGAACCATACACATGGGCTCAATTACCGGATATTCATAATATTTAAGGTTCATCTGAATGAATTGAAAAATATAGCCGTTTTTACACACACATATCTATTAAGAGAATAGACAAACTGATGCATCTAGGAAAGTATTAAGGATTATGTACCCTTGTGTTGGTTAAACTGATGCATCTAGGAAAGTATTAAGGATTATGTACCCTTGTGTTGGTTCAATGCTAAACATATATACATTTTATAGAAAATCCACAGCCTTTATCCTTGTTCTATCATATTTGGCAATTTGATGACCGATAGATATAGGATTATTGCATGCATTGCTAGCATTGATTTCCTTAAAACAAGTTTGTTAAAGTAGTTATTGGTTAGAACAAATAAAAATATGGACCAAATCAAGTACACCGTTTAGGGTGAGCTCTACTTTAGTTACTCTGCACGAGGTATTTTGAAATTTACAGGTTGGTTACAACTTTTTGTTAAAAATAAACACTAGCACATCATAGAAAAGCAAATGAGTAATCTATGTTTCAAATTTTATAACAAAAATCTCTTTATTAAAGGCTGTGGATTTTTCTATAAAAATCTTGGTTAATTTGCCACAAAGTACTCTTTTTCTATTAAATGCTAGGCAACAGTAAATAATAATGCTTTGCATGAAGTTTTCCCCTAGTATATGTTTAAAATGGACTGCTATTGTTTCAGAAAAAGGGAGAAGGTGGGCCCATTAAAACGTTTAATCCCGCTGCAAATGTTTGCACCTGTCCTAAGTCAGGAATCTGATGTACAGTAGTTGTCGTTTGTTTATGTAATATATACGTGTTTCTCGTTTCTCGTTTTGTTTATATAGATTAGACCGTTGGTTTTCCCGTTTGAATGGTTTTAAACTAGTAATTTTGGGGCCCTTTATAGCTTGTTGTTCGGTGTGAGCCAAGGCTCCGTGTTGAAGGCCGTACTTTAACCTATAATGGTTTAATTTTTAAATTGTTATTTGGATGGAGAGTTGTCTCATTGGCACTCACACCACATCTTCCTATATCTATGCATCTATTATTCATTATATCTGTAGTTTTGATACAATTGATGTTTAAAAAATTCGTACAAAAATGGTTACAGAAGGGTACATCAACCTTAGAGCAAGGCAGGACCTGTAAATTAGATATGTAAAAATTATATAAAGTCTATGTTTGAGAAAAAAAAACCTAACTTACCTGGTTTTAGAGTTGCATTTTTTTTTAAATATGCAGAAGATAGCAAAATAAACAGACATACGAGTTTCATTTGATACGGTCCACTCAGTTACACAGTTAAAATCACCTATTGTTTGCAGTGTCTATTGTCTATTTAAATCAAAACTGCCCACAACATCGATTATACTATTTACTATCATTTTCATATAAACTCAAAATACGCCAAATATTTCAAAAAGAACTAACCGAGCCCCTATTGCGACAAACTCAACAGAAAACAACGCATACAAATATGGATATTTCTTTCAATTGACGGTAATCCTTTTAAATTTAGTCATTCTTTATAAATTACGGTCATCCTTAACAATTTACGGTCATCTTTTAACCAATTACGGTCAGCCTTGTTATGAATCACTAATCCTGTTACGGTCATCTCGATTACGATTTACGGTCATTCTAGCGAATTTTTCAAATCCAAATTCCAGTTTTATACACGTTCCTCGGTAGACATTTGTGACTTCCGTGTGAATCTTTTATAAATTTACATCAGTTCAAAGTATGCTTTGTAAAGAAAATGATGTAGAAACACCTTAACAGACAATTAAAATACTGACCTAATTTTTCATCCGACATCTTGGGATGACCGTGAATGCAGTTACGGTCATCCGCTTTACCCCAGTGATTAGAAAATTATATATATTTACTCAAATTAGATGTTCGGCTCATTTCTGAACAATGATTGGTATTAAGTCAACGTTTTAAAGTCTCAAGCTTGACGGGATAATGCTTTCAACTTCAGTTTTGAATGAAGTAAAATTATAGAAATCTTTGCTCAATATTCAATAAATATAAGAAGATGTGATAGACAACTCTTCATCCAAGTTATAAGTGAAAAAGGTTTTATGTATACAACAAGATTTAAAGAAAGGCAACAGTAGTGCGATGTTTAAATTTTATAGACAAATCAAGTAAAGGAAAGATAGGGGAGAAGGTAGGATTAACAAATTTTGACCAGCCTTTTTGTTTAGTTGTATTCTCTGTCTTGCCTATTTACTTTTCACTCTATTCGGTCCTGCCTTTTTTTATTAGACTATCTTGAGCCGCATTTAACCGCCTTAGTATTACATTGCACCAGCCTTCTGTTATTCACCTTTTTTTAAATAATGTATCACTTGTGTATATGCGTGCTTAAATTAATCTGTTACTGTTTCATGAGAAGATTGCTAGTGCAGTAAATTGGTAAAAACAATGAAATAAAATAGACCACCTATATATTGACAGTCAAGTTTCTATTGGGTTCGTTTGGAAAAAAAATTGTATGATGAATTGACACGAATTTCAAAATATACCTTTATATTTGGTGCATTTGTAATTTATAAGTCTGAGCGTGTTGTGTTTTTTTTGTGCATTAAAAATGTTTCTTTAAAAATAGATTGCATTAGTATTTAGCGACACCGTATACTTGTTATTTACGTTTAGTTCAAATAATTAAGTGGTTCAGAGTTTGAGTATAGGATCACAAAATAATTAAATCTAAGAATATTTTGAACCATTTTCCAATGTAACTTAATTGTGTAAATATCCCTTTGTGATTTAGTCTAGTGTTGTAGAAAGCCACGAGGATTTTAAATCTAAATGAACAATCAAACTGAAACTTATATCTCTGTTGACATATGAGCATCGTGAGATACATTCTATTTATTTCTATAAAGTCCTCGTCACTACGTTCTAATGCAAATAACAGAACTAAAACATTGTAATGACGTAACGAGTATCATGTTATTCCCAAAAGGGAAGACATTAAAATCACAAAAATAAGTTTAAAATAGCATAATTTATTTGAGTATGTTTTAACATATCTACACAATCTTAGTTTAATTGAGTCACCATATCTTTGCTCATATTACTAAAATTGCTTTTACAATTTTTATATATTTTTGATATTAAAAATAATTTTTTTATCTATTCATTCAAAACATTTCAGTTGTTCTTTTGCATTTAGCCAAATCTTCAATTATTTGAAATTAAAACAAGTTTGTTGAAATAGACATGCCTAATTATTTCTTATTAGAAGAGGAGGAAATTGGAATTTTATAGTTGAAAGTCCCTGCATATATACATACTTATTTTTTTTTCAACAACAATAGTGTTAACAGATATCTTTACATATTTCTTTGTGGTATATTCCAATAATAATCTTTCCTGTCATTATTTACATCTATGGAGGTCGCTGTTTACAAGGATGCTTTCGAACCAAGGCTCTCTCTTTATAGTAAATTTGTAATCATTTCTTCGAAAGTTGTATAGGCGTGACATGTTTTAGTTGATATGTCTTGCATTGAATTATCCTATTTTTGGGCAGGCAACAGGAACATTATAGAATGTGAGCTATATGACTGGTTCCAAAATAAAAGAGCCGAAACTGCTCATATTTTTTGGAGAACCTTAGTTTGCCCTCAGTTTTACCTGGGATCGGGTTACTTGTCGTATAGTTAATCGTCGTAATGTCTTTTTTTATCAAGGTTTAGTTGTTTATTTTCACATTGGTATTTTTTTCCCAAAAGCCCCTTGTTTATTCCTAAATAAAAATTGAAACATAACCTTCTGTAAGACAAAAAGCATCTTGCAAAGATCTTTTATTTCACTTTCAGATATATTTGATAATGTTATGTTTCCCGAGAGCTCAATAACTAACATTTAACTGAGTTAAGACATAACTAACTAGAAATACCATGTTTGTATGTATATGATCATGAATATCAAGACGTCAGCCATGTGTAGAACATGATTTTGCCTAACCTTCATAAACACTTAAAATCACCCTTTTTTAGTGGGGTTTTAATCTTTAGTTTTCTATAATGTGTTTTGTGTACTGTTGTTTAATGTATTTTGTCGTTTTTCGTTTTTTCCGCCATGACATTTTCATTTTTTTTAATTTGTAAGTTGAATATTCCTTTGATATCTTTTCCTATCTTTTATCGTTAAATTTGGTTAAGTTATAATTTTCTTCAAATTCCGGCTAAATGAATTCTTGAAAGGGTGTTTCATAAGTGACAAACAGCTATGAAAGAGGGGCAAAAAATATCAGAGAAACATTCAAACTCAAAATACAAATAGACAAATAATAGTACATACGACAAAACATAGAGAACTAAAGACTAAGCAACACGAACCCAACAAAAACTGGGGTTATCTCAGGTGTGCCGGAAGACTAATCAGATCTTGCACCACTTGTTGCACCTGTTTTGTTGCTCATGCTATTACAAACTTGGTAAATATAGTAATTCGGTACGTCACGCTCGTGAAAACTAAATAGGATTGATAGCATCTGTGGCACGGATATTCTATAACGGACAACCAACTCGATTCATCCAACTTACACCTCTAAGACGATTCATGCAACATACACATCTTGAAGACGATTCAACCGACTTACAAAACAAAATGTAATATTCAGCTTAGATGACCGAGTGGATAACAGCATTGGACAGAGTAAAGAAAATGTTACAGTTGATGTCTAATCAGCTTGCATTCCAACCTAGATAAGGATATGACATATGTTTGTAAAATGAAGTTCCTACTTCCTTATGTTGAAAAAAATAGTACATAACAAGTACAGAATCGTTGAGATAAAACATAATTGTAATTAAGTGCAATGTTGTAAACTATATTCATGACTTCCCACACTATCACATTTTAAACTAAAGATGGGAAATTTATTGAAACTAGAGCTATGTTATGATATCTTTATTGAGATAATGTGTACCAAATGAATTCTCTCACGCACTTTCTTTTGTGTCATATTGGGAGGAATGTGTGACGTAATGCTTTTGATTTCTATATCTTGTTTTCTCAGCATATAAAAAATTATATGTATATTTAGTATTTCTGTTTTGATGAATTCTCCTTTGTATTCGTAACTTTAAAAAATCTTTTTCAAAGAATACATTTTCTTTGTGTCCTTTATTTTATTTATATATCGAACATGTTTGTGACATGTTGTTCTTAGATTTAGAGTAGTTTGAACAAGAATATAATATAGATGGTAGAATATCCTTGGGCTTACGTTTCATATGATGAGTTTCTCGAAACAAGGTTGCTGTTTATAAGGTTGCATCTGAATATAAGATTTTTTATGATTAATTTGAAGTCACCTCTTCACAAATTCACGGACGTCGTCATTTTTGTTTGAAATATCAAACATGACAATTGATGATCCACAAATCGTATCCACAAACCAATCCTCATGTCACAGTGGTCGATAGAGAAATTTTCGGATATGATTTATCACAAGATCCTGATATGAATTTACGATATAGAAAAAGATGTGGTATAATTGCCAATGAGACAACTCTTCACAAGAGACCAAATGACACAGAAATTAACAAACATCGGTAACTGTACGGCCTTCAACAATAAGCAAAGCCCATACTGCGTAGTCAGGTATCCAAGGCCCTGAAACGACAAATAAAAAACAATTCAAACGACAAAACTATCGGCCTTATTTATGTACAAAATAAAGAACGAAAAACAAATATGTAACACATCAACAAACGACAACCACTGAATGGCGTGGGACATGCACATACAAACAGAATGTTGCGGGGTTAAATATGTGAGCGGGAACGAACGAACGAAATATAAAATCAGTTGCAAAAGGATTAATTCAACTGATGGATTCAAATAGAGTATCCCAACAACAAAGTACAGATATTGGAGCACTCGTAGTTACTGACAGATAGTACAGAGCAAATAACACATAATAAAACAAAATCATGCATCTAAGACTTAATTTTAATGACACGAGTTAGCTGATAATTTTTTCTGTGGTTCATATTGCTTAATCTTTGATTTTCCTATGTAGTGATTTAAACTGGTGTCCCTGTAGTCTTTTAATCTTTTGATGTTTCCTTTTTGATTTTTTCTGTTTTCTAATCCCCTCGTTTTCTCCTCATACCATCAGTTCTTTGTTATACGTATGATTCAAATAAATGTAAAGTAAAAATAGTTTTCCACATATAAACCAACCGAGGCACTACCACTATATATATAAGTCTCTGATGCCAAATATTTTGAATTGAAAAAATCAGTAACAAAGTTTAAATATTGATATATATTTACAACTTTTAAGACCATACATTTCACTAGTTTGTAATGTATGTAATGTATTTACTTTGAAAAGAATCCTGTTCATTTTGATAGAAAAAAAATCGGACGCAATACGAACATTTAATGTTTATTAGACTCGGCAATGGCAGTCAAAATAAAACATGCGAAGGTCAAATAGAACAGGAACCTGTTAATTTTAAAAAAAAGCTTTAAAATTTGTGTTAAAAATGGTTAAAACAAACTATAATACCTAGTAGTAGCAAAATGAAATTGAGAATAGAAATGGGGAATCGGAAATGTGTCAAAAAGACAAAAAGAAAATGACCAAAGAGCGGGAAAACTGCCAAAGGCCACCAATTGGTCTTCAATACAGCAAAAATGTCGCACACAGAAGCGTGCTTCAGCTGTCCTCTGACCAAAATTATGGACTAGTTTAGTGAAAATGGACGCCATACTAAACTCCAAAACATATAAAAAAACTAAAATTAGAAATCATACAAGACTAATAATGGCCAGAGACTTGGGACAGGCGTAAAATGCGGCGGGATTAAACATAGCTGTTTTTAGATATCCTATTTACTAAACTGTGAATTAATCGAAAAACTAAGGACTTTCTTATCCCAGGCATAGATTACCTTAGCCGTATTTGGCACAACCTTTTGGAATTTGGGACCCTCAATACTCTTCAACGTTTTACTTGTTCGTGTTGTTTATTCTTTAGCTTTCTATGTTGTGTCGTGTGTACTATTGTTTTTCTGTTTTTCTTTTTCATTTTTAGCCTTGGCGTTGTCAGATTGTTTTAGATTCATGAGTTTGACTGTCCCTTTGGTATCTTTCGTCCCTCTTTTACTTGTTTGGCTTTATAAATATTTTGAGATGAGTCATATGTAGACGAAACGCGCGTCTGGCGTACTAAATTATAATCCTGGTACCTTTGATAACTATTTACACCACTGGGTCGATGCCACTGCTGGTTGACGTTTCGTCCCAGAAGGTATCACCAGCCCAATAGTCGACACTTCGGTGTTGACATGAATATCAATAATGTAGTCATTTTTAGCTTAATAAATATATTGATTTGAGCATCACTGATGAGTCTTATGTAGACGAAACGCACGTCTGGCGTACTAAATTATAATCCTGGTACCTTTGATAACTATCAACCCTCCCCCTATACATCTAACCAATATACAAAAATCAAACACACATCAAAACGCACACTAAAGCTCAGTTTAAAAGAAGTCCGAGTCCGATGTCAGAATAGGTAACAAAAAAACCCCGAAACGATGATAATGATACATTAATTAACAAAGGACTACTGACACGCCAGCTCCAGATCTCAGCTGAATATCAAGCACAACCCCCCTCCCGTAAGTGGTTAAGTATCATACTATCATAAAATATTTGAGAAGAACATAACCCGTATCGTGCCAAGAACTGGTTTTAGAACAAATAAGTTTATTTCCAATGTAAAGTGACTCAATATCAAAGCCAAAATATGCCATCTTATATTTCTCTCAATCAATTTATGACTTTCGAACTTTGGTTTGCATGTACTACTGTTTCTTTTATTAATGACCTGACAACTCTACTATTTCAGATTGTCTCATTGATTGAGTCGTGGGTAACTTTCTCGTTAATATCTCATTAAAGATACCAGGCTTATAATTTTTTATGTCAGACGATGATTTCGTGTACAAAAGACTCATTAATGAAGATCAATTCAAATAAGTTAAGTAGAAAAGCATTGAGGACCAAACATTTCCGAAAAGTTTTGAAACATCAAGCTAAATGTAAACTTTTACTGAGGTAAAAAATACTACTTAGTGACAATTCATAATTTTGTAAACAATTAATTGACAATTCATAATTTTGTAAACAATTTATCTATTCATATGACCATATCAATATTAGTTCATGTCAACCTACAGGTGTTGAATACGGGGCTGATCAAATCAGCAGGGAGAAAAATTCCACCAACAGTGGATTCGACACAGTGTTTTTTAAACTTAACATCAAAGACATCAAACTTCTATTTTCTTACGCCAGCCGTTTCTTTAACGAAATACTTACCAGTGCCACTCGAATCAAAAAAATTAAACGTGTACTCCAAATATCCCGTTATATTATTCTTAAACAAGACCAAACATGAAAGTTTGGAATAAACTTAAGATATGATAAATGTGTAGGTGTGCACGGTAGACAAGAGTGTGACAGATATACACCACATTGACATCGACATATATACGAGGTAGTTTGGACACTATTGCATTTTTCCTTGAGCACGCGTGTACTAACATAGAGTGTCAAAACAAATGAAATGAAACTTGACGAAAAAGCTCGACTTGTCCTAATTATATTACCTATAAGATATTTTAGTTTATTTTAAATTAGTGATATCACTACGCTTGTTTGTTATGTATTGACTCATTTCTAAACAGAATGTGAATCCTTTGGTTTCCTTTTTAAGTTAAAAGGGTTAGTATTTCCTCTATGTTTGCACGATCAGACGTTCACTTTAATACACTCTTAACCGTATGCACTTCTATTCGAAAAGTTTAACGTTCAAGTGGACACTCGGAAATAGATAAGTATGTGCCATTTGCTAATTATACATGTACATATTACAATGTATACATGATATACAGAGAAAACCAATTTCGTTTTATTTATATTTCTTAAGCAGACTGGTTTTTCCCCAAGGCTTTATACGGCAGCATGCATACGTCAATAAGATGATATTTATTATGTATGGGTCAGATCATGTTCACTCTTTCAAAATCAAGGTTTTTCTACCCTAGTCATAAATGGTAGCAGTCATATTTTGTACAACTTTTTCCTCTTTTTTTTGGTTTGCAATATTCTATATGTTTGTCTTTCTCATTATTTGGTTTGCTTGACCCATTAATATTTTTTACGTAGATGAGATGAAATATGCATCTGGGCACACAGTGATGATACAATTAGGAGATAAGTTTACCATCAGAGTCCAATTGACGTTCAATTAAGAAATAAGCAAAACTCAGATCGTAAACAACCATTGAAAAACCCCAAATTTACAAACTGAGACACAGTTCAACAAGAATACCAGCAGTCGTATTTATGACTATGCGCCCCCCAAAAAAAGGGAAAACAAACCAAATGATTGTTTATTTAGGAAATAAATAAGAAAATTGAATTCAATTCAATATTTTATTTACGTCTCACCTTATGTATAAAATTACACAATAAGTTTATAGAAGATACATTATGTATACATCAGCCAGCCAATCTGTACATATTTATAAGAGACGATAATCAACTAAAACACTATATATGTATGTACATAATAAATATTAAACATGTAAATTGTAAAATTATACAACATAATTATTCCATTATTAAAAAAAAGAAACTTACATATAGATATTAATTAAATGATTAAGATTATATAACTATTATGATTATGTGATTAAAAGTTTGTTACTTTAATAATCGAGTGCCCGGCAATTACAGGCCTCGGTATTCGAAATCTGCAATTTATTATGACATTGTCTTTCGTGTTCAGTTTTTAAATAGTTAGGTTAGTAATACAGGTATGTATTAAAAAACCCAACTTAAATGTACTATAGATTTAAACATTGTAGCACTATTGACAAGTTCATATACCAACTTAATTAAAATAGGGCAGTGGGTACATATAAACTTAACATATCTACATAAAATAGAGAATGAAAATAGGGAATGTGTCAAAGAGACAACAACCCGACCGTAGAAAAAAAACAACAGCAGAAGGTCACCAACAGGTCTTCAATGTAGCGAGAAATTTGCGCACCCAGAGGCGTCCTTCAGCTGCACCTAAACAAATACATACTAGTTCAGTGATAATGAACGCCATACTAATTTCCAAATTGTACACAAGAAACTAAAATAAAAATAATACAAGACTAACAAAGGCCAGAGGCTCCTGACTTGGGACAGGCGCAAAAATGAGGCGGGGTTAAACATGTTTGTGAGATCTCACCCCTCCCCTATACTTCTAGCCAATGTAGAAAAGTAAACGCATAAAACTACGCACATTAAAATTCAGTTCAAGAGAAATCCGAGTCTGATGTCAGAAGAAGTAACCAAAGAAAATAAAATGACAATTATACATAAATAATAACAGACTACTAGTAGTTAACTGACATGCCAGCTCCAGACTTCAATTAAACTGACTGAAAGATTATGATTTCATCATATGAGCATCAGGCACAATCCTTCCCGTTAGGGGTTTAGTATCAAACCATCATAAAATATATAAGAAGAACATAACCCGTGTCATGCCAACAACTGGTTTTTGAATAAATGTGTTTAGTTCCGACGCAAAGACCCTATAAGTGCATCAATATTAACGCCAAAATATGCAATCTTTAATGACCTGACAACAGTATCGTAACTATATCCCTTTTTAATAAGTCTATTCAAATGTTTTGTTAGTTTCTGAGGTGAATATTGACACCTTTGTGCTTTTTAAAGAATATTTCCATAAAAAAATGGATGTGAAATACCTGAACGTATAAGAAGTCTGCATGTTGAGCTATATTTACGAATGATTTCCTTATACCGATGATAAAATTTAGTAAATATGTTGACTAGTTTGTGATATCGAAAACCCTGGTGTAATAATTTTTCAGTAATACATAAATTTCTCTCGTTAAAATCTAAAACATTGTTACATACACGAGCGAATCGTACAATAAAATGAGATATGAAAACACCGTAAGATGGTGACAAGGGAACATCACCATCTAAAAATGGATAATTAACGATAGGAAATGAAAAATCATCTCTTTTATCTTACATTTTAGTATTCAGCTTTCCGTTAGTGATATAGATATCAAGATCGAGGAATGCATGTAAAAATGGTTAAAAATATAATTGCAATATTTTAAAAGGGCTTGAGGATTGCGATTGCATATATTTGTTTGTTCTCCATAACATAGGAACTGTTATTTATCAATACACAATCTCGTATATATGAATGATGCGCTCTTATGTTCATGATATTAGTTGTATTATCACATTACTTTATTATTTTATAGAAGTGTAAAGAAAGTGTACTAAATGACAAGATGCAGATCCAATGAGTGTATATTCCTAAGTAAAACTGCAATCCTTTAGTTAATTTTATTCAAATACCAATATAAGATTCAATTTATAAATTTAATACTTATTTTGATCTTCCAATATCATGCAATGGCATATTACATTGTTCTCCATGTTATTATTCTAAATGTTCACGTACACATGTATGTATCTCAGAACAAAATAAAATGTATTCAAACGATTTAAACTAAGTAACAGTGTACTAAAGTTAATAAGGTCATAGACCAGCCAAATAAAAACTTGACGGTAGCAACATATAAACTCGCACTTGTCAAAACTTTTTTTTAGACAAGGACATCACTCGTGTTTTTGAGTTATTACAGATAGCATTTCTTTTAATTAATAATATTAATCATGGACTTTTTATACTAAGGGACTCGTCTCTAATGATTTTAACTGATTACGAAGCCGCCTGTTTAAAGCTTCAGCACATCAATAAACTTAAATAGTTTCGTATCTCTGATATACGGTGGTATGAAAAAGAAGATGTGGTATGATTGCCAATGAGACAACTATCTACAATAGACGAAAATGACACAAACATTAATAACTATAGGTCACCGTACGGCCTTCAACAATGAGCAAAGCCCATACCGCATAGTCAGCTATAAAAGGCCCCGATAAGACAATGCAAAACAATTAAAACGAGAAAACTAGTAGTTATTTGCGTATTTCACAGTTGTCATAGAAAGTCCCTGTATTGATTCACTCATAAAGGTCTATACATTGGAAATAAACACATTTATTTTGAAACCAGTTGTTGGCACGATACAGGTTACATACTTCTATTATTAAATATAATGGCATGATACACATTTCTAAAACCCAAAACGTGGGAGATCGTGCTTGATTTTCATATGGTGAAGACATAGACTATCGATCAGTTTAAATGAGGCCTGGAGTTGGCATTTCAGTAACTGCTATTACATGTAGTAATAATGTTACTTTAGGTATCATTGTCATTTTGTTTAGTTTCTTCTGTTACATTGGACTCTGACATCTTTCCAATCAAGTTTTACTATGCGGTTTTTTTTTAATCCACATTGGCTAGAGCTACATGTAAAAGTGGAGGATTGAAATCTCACATAATATGTTTAACCCGCAACATACATGCGTCTGTTCCAAGTCAAGAACCTCCAACCCTTATGGGTTTATTAAAAAACAAATTAAAATACACTTTTATTAATAAAGATGTAAACATTGTAACATTATACACAGATTGTAAAGATAATAGAACGAATGAAAAAGGGCAGTGGGTACATATGAACTTACGTATATCTACATAAATAATAAAATGGTTCAAAATGTATCACGAAGATTGCGATTGCATATAAATGTTTGTTCATCATAACATAGTAACTGTTATTTTATGAAGATCAACGCGGTAAAATCTCATATATATGAATGATGCACTCTTTTATCCATGATATTGGCTGTATTATCTATAAAATTGAGCATGGATATGGGGAATGTGTCAAAGCGACAACAACCCGACCATAGAGCAGAAATAGTTCACAACCTATGTTTCATTTCTTTATTATTTTATAAAAGTCTAAAGAAAGTGTACTAAATGACAGGATGCAGGTCGAATGAGTGTGTATTCCTCAGTGAAGCCGCAATCATTGAGTTACTTTTATTTAAATACCAATATAACGATTCAATTAATGCATTTTACACAATTTTTCAATATTCCAATGCTATGCGATGTTCTATGACATTGTCCTTCTTGTTAATATGTTTAATGTTCAATTATACTAGTACGCCTCCGGGTGCAGGAATTTCTCGTTGCATTGAGGACCCATAGGTGGCCTTCTGCTGTTGTCTGCTCTATGGTCGGGTTGTTGTCTCTTTGACACATTCCCCATTTCCATTCTCAATTTTATGTATCTCAAAACAAAATAAAAGTGCGTTCCAAAGATTTAAACTAATTGACATTATACTTTTTAAGTTTATAAGGTCATAGACCAATTTGATATAAAAACTTGACAGTAGTTACATATTTACTTACACGTTTAGAAGACAAGGACATCATTTGTAAAAAAAAAATCATCGTCCAAGCATCTTATACGTTCAGGTAATTCACATCACGTCTTTTATAGTAATATTCTATATAAAAAAGCAAATAAAATATCGTGACTCACATCAAAAGCTACCCTTACCGTTAAATTGACTTATTCAGGAGGACTACAGTTATGTTATTGTTTTCAAGTTATTAAAAATAGCACTTTTTTACTAATATTAATTCACTCATAAGGGTCTTTGCATTGAAAATAATCACATTTATTCTAAAACCAGTTGTTGACCTGATAGAGGTTATGTTCTTCTTGTATAAAATATGATGGCATATGATACTCATTTAAAACCCCTAACGGGAGGGAGTGTGCTTGATTTTCATATGATGAGGACATAAAATATCCATCAGTTTTAATGAGGACTGGAGCTAGCATGACAGTAACTGCTTATACATGTAGTCCTAATATTAATATATGTATCATTGTAATTTTGCTTAGTTTCTTTTGTCACCTATTCTATCATCGGACTCGTACTTCTTTCCAATCAAGTTTTACTATGCGTATTTTTGTTTATTTTTTATTCCACAGTGGCTAGAGTTACATGTAAAGGTGGAGGATTGAATCTCACAAAACGTGGTTAACCCCGCCATACGCATGCAAGTCTTGTGTGATTGTTTTTATTTTTTAATTTCAGTTTTTTTTTATGTTTCGGAGTATAGTGTGGTGTCAATTTCGCATAACTATTATAGTTTACGTTATTGTTTAGAGTCAGCTAGATCCCATCTCAACTTGAGGTGTATGATTTTCTCGCTGAGTTGGTGACCCAATTGTAGCATTGGGCTGTTTCCTATTTTTGATTAGGGTTGTTGTCTCATTGACATATTCCCTATTTCCACTTTGTATCCTATGTATTCTATGTATAATAAGTAAATAAAATAATATTATTACAATCTTAGCTGGCTCCCTAATGATTTTCATTTAAAGATAATACTATTAAACATACGGCAGTTATCTCTTTACCAGACAGTCATATGAAAATATCCTTCAACAGGTTTTGACTTCATAAGAGGGACGAACAGATGCCATCTTGTTATAAAAGTAAATAAAATTATTTATAATGGAGATGAAGAATGTTTCAAAGAGACATACACTTCGACCAAAAAGCAAACAAAAACAGCCGAAACCAACCAATGGGCCTTCAAAACAACGAGAAAATCCCGCACCCGAAGATACTAATAATGGCATATCATTTCTTCCATTTTCCTTTCTGTATTTCTGTATTTCTGTTTATCTATTGTATTGTTAAATACGTAAAAATGCGAAGACTTCATAAGTCTGTTCATTTAACCCTGGTCTTATCCGATGTTATTTTAAAACTATTGTTAGAACAAAAAGAAATATTAACTAGCTCATGGTTGGCGGAACTGTTTCATGACCCCCCTCTTTCATTAGCAAACTTATTTTTTTAGAGGGAGCACGAATTACAAAATCCAAAATATAAATTATGTCCGTGTCGTTGAGCAACTGTTTTTGTTGCAAAATTTTTAACTTTGCACTTTTGTTTTGTGTGGGACACACGAATTTATTTCCGGAATGTTCGATTTATATATGATACGGAAATTTAGCTCCGTACACGCAAAAATAGGGAAATGAAAGTTAACAGTATATTCAAGTAAAAGTAATAATTGGTAGTTATAGTTAACAAAGGTTCCAGGATTATAATTAAGTACGCCGGACGCGCGTTTCGTCTACATAAGACTCATTAGTGACGCTCATATCAAAGTATTTATTATATTTCGACTCTTTTTAAAATAAATCTTCAAATTTTCATATTCCTTCTCTTTTGTACCAAAACAACCATTATTGAATGATTAAATATGGAACATTTTCAATTGATTACGGTTCTGTGTGTGTTACATTTTAATATTGTGTCGTTGTTATCCCCTTATATTTAATGCGTTTCCCTCAGTTTTAGCTTGTTACCCGGGTTTGGTTTTTCCTATCAATATATGAGTTTCGAACAGCGGTATACTACTGTTGCCTTTATTTCTCATAAAAACTATTCATTGTGAGAAGAAAATTATTGATAACTAATTCTTTCCTCTGAAATTTTTGAATTACTTTTTGCTCTCAAACAACCATTTGGAAGATGCAATGGAACAAGTCGTTGTTTCAATTCACTTTTTTTGTATAAATATTCTGAGAAAGCATACGAAAATTAACTCAGTGTTTTAACAATGTATATACATGTATGTAGTTTGTTAATTTGATCAAAAAGTATCATTTCACTGAGCCTTTCAAAATCAGCTGAAAGCTATGTGTTATATATTTGTCTTTGCAAACTTCATTATGAAATTACAAAAAATGTATTGAATAAATAAAGCCTATGAGACAAATATCCACTTTAGTTCAATTGACGTGAATATAAAAAAATATAGTTCACCGTGCACCCTTTAGCAGTAAGTAAAACCCAAACCGTATGGTAACTTTCAAGAAGTCCTGTCTTGAAAAGGGTTTTAAAAAAATAATTCAAAATAGGAAACTAAATTAGTTTTTCACTTTATTACATTTCTCTTTAAAGCAATTACTTCGATGACATGGGTCATGGTTAATAACACAAGCCGAATTACAATAATGTATTATACTAGTAGCTAAAATTGTGTTTAGTTGAATATTAAACTCTTTAAGGATCTTTAAGATATATTTATTTTATTAGATTCATCATAATTTATGAACCTAAACAAATTATACACATTCTACAATGTCTTATTTTACATTGTTTTCAATGGAAGTGTTGCAATATTTTTTTCTAGGTGTACATATTGATTTGCATATTTTCAAATTGTCACGCACTCTGTATATTTGAGGCTCTATGATTATTATGTTTTTGTTTGTTTGTAAAGATTGATAAAAGATTACAAGAATATAAGATTTTATTGATAATCAAAATTATAATTTACTTTCAGCTGCTGAAAAACTATTTAAACTTCCAAACCCAAAAATTTTCAGAAAAAATGCATATTCTGGGTCTCAAATATACATATGGAACAGTTTATCACAATCAAATAAAGATTGGTAATACATTGTATCTTTAAAACAAAATGTTACAATTTTTTTTTCATAAATTGCGCAAACATTAATCAACTTTAGATTGTGTATTATATATCATTATAAAATTTATTTGTATGTACCTATAAATATATTATTATTATTTTAAGGACTCTCAGGAAGATTAGTTTTAATTGGAGTATTCTCTTGAAATAACGATTATTTATTTATTTATACCTTCGTATTAATATACGGTGTTTCCCAATAGATTTGATGCATGGTTTTCACAATGTTAGGATGATGAAAGAACATATTATATATACTTTCGGTTTGGTAATCTTCTTCATTCTTGGTATCGGATGCTTAAGTCAAATTAATGGGCAATTTTTCAAATCAATATGTGTGTCTTAGTCTAATCGAAAAAGCAGACGATTCGCGGCGGGTTTTTTCATTTCTGGATTTCCAGGTAACGTGAGTTTATAAATAAAATATTTCCTGACCTTGTTTAACATGATATAAATAGCCTTGAATTTAATGAGTATATGATTTATGCTTCTGTTTAAAGTTTACTTTTTGATGTACAATAATTACTATAATCATTGAAATGTAATTTCATATGTACCGTCCCGGGTCGATCTATTAATGATGTATACTCTTTATGTTCTATTTATTTATTTTACACACGCAAATCATAATATTAAAGTGTGACCGATATTGATAATACAGTAACTAATTTTCTTCCGGAATAAATATGTAACTGGAAGCCACCGCTTTCGGAAATTCAAAGTTTAATAATAACGTGTAGGAGTTGGACTGAGGAAAATTTGTATCATAGGATCCTAGGATTCCCTAATATATATTTCAAAACTGTTACATGTATAAAACTTGGGGATTCCCAAACATTTTATAAATTGTTGTGGACGAATTAACGTGCAAGGTAGGCAGTTATATTTATATCTAACATTTTATTATAATATTACTGGTACACATGTACATGTACATGAATTATATGTAACGTCATGATATTGTCGGCTACTAATAAGTTTCAATACCCCGTTGATAATCATATCTGTCGCCTCTGTTTTTATGATTATAAGCCTTAAATAAAACTGATTCTGTGTTTTTTTAGTTGGTCAATTGACACTCGGGATTGCTAAGCTTTTCCATACTGGATAGTAGTTGTGCTGCTGTTTAAATCCAAGAAAAAAGTAAAATTCAACGAATAAGTGTTGTCTTGACTTCCAAATCATCTGTTTTAAATATACATAAATTATGTAATAAAATTGTCGGTAAAATACTCTTGGTAATCTTTTGACACTGATATTTAGTGTAACATAATTTTATTTTTTATTTGTTTACATTTAATAGGTCAAAATACATGCAATGATCAAAACATACATCCCTTTTGATATAATTAAGGAACTATCATTGTTAGGCTAGTGCTAGAAAATGTTTTTTTTCTGTACAGAATATTTACTTTACTGCACATGTGTTTAATGTGAAGTGTCTGTTATTGATCTTATCAAGTTAAATATCATGATACACTTTTATATGTTAGTATATAAATATTTTAAACCGCTTAAACATATTTCGGAAGTCGTAGCCACGACACTGAATGGACGGTAAACAAATTGACATTTTTTTAGTTGACATTAAAGGTTACATATTTTTTTTTAAATATAATAAAAGTCTATGTAGACGTTCATTATATATACATGGTCTCCGCTTGGAATAATGCAAAAGGAGAGCTAAAGGTTAGGCTAAATTTTTCACTCATCAGAAGTATATATACTCAAAAATGTGGCAGAATAGTCAACCAGTTGACTGCGGCAGTGGCGGACCTACAAGAGGGGGATTTCAGGGGGTTGTTACCACCTTTTTTTTTCTTTTTTTTTGTTACGAACAATGCATTTGAATGGGGATATATAATTGGACCCCCTTTTTATCCTTGGTTTGGAACCCGCTTTTAATAATGGTTGTATCCGACCTTGTTGTGGCCACATATCGGAAGAAGATAACGATATGTTATATGTGTTGGTAGCCAGCCATACCCACGGAATAAGTCGATGCAGACTATCTGCACTAAGTTGACACATAATTGGACATATATAATTACTGATGCTATAGAGCACATATTATGATTAATTGCATAATTGGATCATTATGATTTTTAAAAGTATCCAGTCACTATTTTCTATTTTTTTTTCCAATATTTGTAATATATAATAATATTTAATTCCATTATTCATCTATTTTTACATAAATATTGTAATTATTTGTGAAACTTGTCATTGTTTACATTCACAATATAACCTGCATTACTAAAAATGAATACCCCCGAAAACAATGTGTTGAATTCACATAGGAATCAGCATGTCTTTTCACTTGTCCGTCTGTCCATTAGGACCAAGTCTTAATACCGATGTCTAATTTACTGATTTACTTCAAACTTTGTAGAATTATTAATTATGATACACAGACATGTAGATAGAAGTCCGCACGCCGTCGAATTTCCACACAAAACATGCATTTTTCATTTATGAATATTTTGGTCCTGTCTATCACCTTCTTTGGCATTGCAACTCCTTAATTGTGCTTTATCAGAACCAAATGGAAATTGGTACCCTAGCTGTTAGATCCCGATATATATAAATGTACAGAATGTAACGTTGTCTAGACCATTGATTTTTTCTAGATTTGTGCCCTATTGAAACTAGGAGAAAGGTTGTGTCTTGTCGAGTTCCAACTTTGTCTTCGCATTCTTCGCATAGTTCATAGATATATCTTTAGACTATACCAAGTTTCATGGTTTTGCAAATATGCATGCATGTAGAATGTAAATACAACTGAGAAAACATCAAATAAAACACTAAGAAAAAAGTGCAAAGGTATATAATTCAACTTCTTTGATTCCTTGTTTTTCATTTACTATAATTTTTAAACGTCTATCAAGGATGCGGGAAACAAGTCCGCTTAGCGGGCAGTTTTAGATTATTTTAGTTAGGTACTCTGACGCACAATTTTGTATTGATTCCACGACGGTTATACAAATCTGAACCTATTCAAAGCATATAAATTTACCTCCCAAGTAGTTAACATACTTTAGATATAAGAAATGTTTATTGTTTAAAATAATCGTCTCTGATTACCTAAAAAATTGTTCAGAGAAAAATTACATCTTTAGTAAGTTATTGGAGATGTTGAAAAATCACTTTGACTTTTATTTTACTTATTTCTCAACTTTTTCATTGTGTCCTCTTTTCATAATTATACTTTAAACTCAAACGAATTTGACACACTTAGGTTAGGGAACATTTTTTCAATAAAAAGACGGATAATAATTAGACATACTTTTAAATACAAATGAGTATTCATTAGTTTTATTTGAAGTCTGGAGCTGGCATGTCAGTTAACTGCTAGTAGTCTGTTGTTATTTATGTATTATAATTGTTATTTTGTTTATTTTCTTTGGTTACATCTTCTGACATCAGACTCAGACTTCTCTAGAACTGAATTTCAATGTGCGTATTGTTATGCGTTTACTTTTCTACATTGGCTAGAGTTATAGGGGGAGGGTTGAGATCTCACAAACATGTTTAACCCCGCCGCATTTTTGCGCCTGTCCCAAGTCAGGAGCCTCTGGCCTTTGTTAGTATTGTATTATTTTAATTTTGGTTTCTTGTGTTCAATTTTGAAATTAGTATGGCGTTCATTATCACTGAACTAAAATATGTGTTTAGGGGCCAGCTGTAGGACGCCTCCGTGTGCGGGAATTTCTCGCTACATTGAAGACCTGTTGGTGACCTTCTGCTGTTGTTTTTTTCTTTGGTCGGGTTGTTGTCTCTTTGACACGTTCCCCATTTCCATTCTCAATTTTATTCTGTAAAAACTGTCTTGTGAAACATTCCAATAAAACAAGTATAGACAGGACAAGTAGAATTAAAATGGCACCTCAAACAAGATATGTAATGGATACATATATACTTGTATATATTTGTTTAGGGGCTAGCTGAAGGGCTCCTCCGGGTGCGGGAATTTCTCGCTACATTGAAGACTTGTTGGTGACCTTCTGCTGTTGTTTTTTCTTTGGTCGGGTTGCTCTTTGACACATTCCCCATTTCCATTCTCAATTTTATGTATACATATAATAATATACCATTTTTAGCTTAATATTACCTTGAATCTATAATCAAACTTTTTATATCATTAAGTGTCATACATGATATTCAAAGCAAATTGTAAAGGCATTGTATAACATTAAAAAATAATCAATACGCATTACTAAATAGCTCGATCAAACATAAGACTGTACTAGACAAAGGACATATCTACGGGATGTACCTGGTAAACTGATAAAGCGTACTTCATTTGCTAATGGTAAGATAACAGGTGTAACAAAGTCGGATTACAACGTCAATTCATTGGAAAATATAAACAAATTCTGTGTAAAGTTAACTTCCTTCACTATCATTCTTTCTTTACCTGTTTGCTTAATTTTTTTGGAGATGGGAATGAGGCTTAATTGAAAGAAATCCTAATACAGTAATCTTATGTTCAGTACTTGTCGTTTGTTAATGTGGTTCATAAGTGTTTCTCGTTTTTCTTTTTTCATATAAATTTGGCCATTAGTTTTCTCGTTTGAATGGTATTACACTTGTTATTTTGGGAGCCCTTTATATCTTGCTGTTCGGTGAGAAACAAGGGTCGTGTTGAATATCGAACTTTGACCTATAATGGTTTACTTTTATAAATTGTGACATGGATGGAGAGATGTCTCATTGGCACTCATACCCCATCTTCTTATATCTATATAGATACTTTTGCCACTCCATTTAATATTGACCGATATGTGCTACTATAGTGTATAGGTGACTAAGTTAAATTTAATAAAGATGATCTTGTTGGTAGTATATTTTATTCCACCAATAACCTTGAACAATTAAAGTATAATTGGAATTATGTAAAAATATAAATGATACCCTATAGATACCGCATTACAGAAACGCCAATTAAACGACACAGCTTAGATATTTTCTATCGATCATTTAAATCTTGCTTTGAAAATTGCTCAAGTATGTACAATTTATCAAAAATCAATTATACTTTGATTTCGGTGATATTTTCAAGGATTGTTTGTGTAAATCATGTCCTTTTTTTTCAAAAATACATATTCGATACAAAGAACTTCATTTCAATATAGCGATGTGAAAATAAAAAAGACAAACACAAAAATACATTAAGTTAGATTAACGTTTATATGTTTAAATACAAATAAGAAGACGTGGTGCATGTATGATTGACAATGAGAAAACTCTACATGCATGTCACATTGTGTAAAAAGTAAGCAATTATAATATTATGTCAAAGTATAGCCTTCAACACAGAGCCATGGCTCACACCGAACGGCAAGCTATAAAGGGCTCCAACATACATTCAAGTGTTGATCTTAAGTGACTTAAGTGTTTGCCTTTCATTACAACTTTATGTTGTTGGTTTTATTTGTAATTCTGAGGATTTGGTGTAGAATGGTGCTCTCATTTAGTCATTGGGGTTTTCTCTTATTCATTAACGTATTTCTTGAGTTGGTTCAATTTAGAGGACGTACTCACATCAATATTTGTTAAGACCGTATGTTGGCATCTAGATGTATGACCTTGAGGTTTTGAACTTTTTATAATGTGTGCCCCTCATCTCCTTTACAAATAAATTTATGTATAAGTGTGGACAAACAAAGAATAGTAAATCAGCAATTACATTAGTTTTGACATTTTATGTTTGAAGAAGGATTAAATAGAAATGTTTTATATATACAATGTACTTGTTGAATGAAGGAGTTTTAAGGATTATGTAACCTTCTGTTGATTCAATGCTTAACATATGGAAATTTTATAAAAAAATCACAGCCTTTATCCTTGTATTATCATATTTGGCAAGTTTATGATTGATAGATATAGGAATATTGCATGCAGTGCTAACATTGATCTCCTTAGAACAAGTTTATTAATGTAGTTATTGGTTAAAAAAAAAGTATGAACTGTTACCAAATCAGGTACACCTTTGAGGGTGCGCTCAACTTTAGTGACTCAGCACGAAGTATTTTGGAATTTACAGGTTGATTAGAACCTTTTTTTAGAAAATAAACACTAGCACATCATAGAAAAGCAAGTGAGTAATCTATGTTTCAAATTTTATAACAGAAATCTCTGTATTAAAGGCTGTGGATTTTCTATAAAAATCTTGGCTTATTTGTCACAAAGTACTCTATTTCTTTTAAATGCAATGAAACAGTAAATTATTATGCTTTCCATTAAGTTTCCCTCTAGTATATGTTTAAAATGGACTGTATCTATTATTTATTATCTCTGTAGTTTTGATACAATTGATGTTTGAAAAATTCGTACAAAAATGGCTACAGAAGGGGTCATAAACATTAAAGACTAAAGAGAAATGATCTATTAAGGTTATTATGAAAGAAGCAGATCACAATTGTTCTTGAAACAAGACATATGTATATATATAAATAGTTCTGAATAAATAAATAGAGATATAAAAAGATTTTTGAGTTGAATAATACGTTCATAAGTTTTATGGCAGCCCAACGACCCAATAATATCAAAAGTCATCTCGTAGTAACGAGATCTTAAACAAGAGACGTATGTCTATAGCATATATGTCACATTTTGTATATGTCTACATGTACGTATAAGATTAGCGACCGTGTGAGACCCTCATGGGTAGTCAAGGTCATTAAACAACCCCTAGAAGTAGTAAAGTGTATCTAGCCGGTTGTTATGTGGGAATAGCACAAAGAACAAGCTAAAAAAATAAAGGTCACTAAATGTAACATAAACATGGAACATGTCAAGGCCACACAATGTAACTTAAACTGATCAGCAATCAAAATCAACATATGTCAATTATCTACATAATAGACTCAATTATTCGTAAGACACGAATTAGTAACATGTATAGGTCATACAAACAGAGAAATACATGTTTTGTGAAATCTATTATCGTCTTTATTTTGAAAAAAAAAATGTTTACTTGGATGATCTGCATTTTAAGACAATAACACAATCTTGCCAATTTTGTCACAACAGGGAAGTGGGACATTACACTCAGTTGTATACCCCTACCAATGGACTGCTTGTACTAAAAATACTTTAAAGTACATTTCTTAAGTTAAAAATATAAAATATATATATTAGTATTAATATACTTATACACATATACATAATATATATATTCCATGATACTGTATAAAGTTATTAGGTCAACTAAATAACTTGTAGGTCAAATAGAACTTTTTTAAATAGGGGGAGGGTTGAGATCTCACAAACATGTTTAATCCCGCCGCATTTTTGCGCCTGTCCCAAGTCAGGAGCCTCTGGCCTTTGTTAGTCTTGTATTATTTTAATTTTAGTTTCTTGTGTACAATTTGGAAATTAGTATGGCGTTTATTATCACTGAACTAGTATATATTTGTTTAGGGGCCAGCTGAAGACGCCTCCGGGTGCGGGAATTTCTCGCTACATTGAAGACCTGTTGGTGACCTTCTGCTGTTGTTTTTTTTATTTGGTTGGGTTGTTGTCTCTTTGACACATACCCCATTTCCATCCTCAATTTTATCATCATAGATACCAGGACTAAATTTTATATATATACGCCAGACGCGCGTTTCGTCTACAAAAGACTCATCAGTGACGCTCGAATCCAAAAAGGTTAGAAAAAAAAGCCAAATAAATAAAGTACGAAGTTGAAGATTTTTGAGATCCAAAATTCCTAAAAGTGTTGACAAATACAGCTAAGGTAATATATGCCTGAGGTAGAAAAGCCTTAGTATTTAAAAAAAATCTAATTTTGTGAACAGTTAATTTATAAATATAACAATATCAATGATAATTCATGTCAAAAGTGCTGACTACTGGGCTTGTGATACCCTCGTGGAAATAAATCTCTACCAGCAGTGGCATCGACCTAGTGGTTGTAAATGAACTCATCATAGGTACCAGGACTAAATTTATATATACGCCAGACGCGCGTTTCGTCTGCAAAAGACTCATCAGTGACGCTCGAACCCAAAAAGGTTAAAAAAAGGCAAATGATTAAATGATTCCTATAGTTTATTATTTTGTTGGACCCTGTCCCAGGTATAAGGGGTGTTGGCTTTTGCGCTTGCACACATGTTTTAATCCGCCACATTTTCAAGGTAGTTGCCTATTCCTAGTCAGAAGCCAGTAATTCAGGTATTGTCTTTTGTTGACATGTTTTATATCCGTTTTTCTATTGTTGTGTTAAAATTTATCTGGCCATTAGTTTAAAGTTTGATTTGTTTTAAACTTGTTATTTTGGGGTCTTTTATACATTTTATTTAGCTGATTGTATGCGATGTTAGTTTTGTTCATTGTGTTGGACTTAAAATTTCTAACATTTTGTACATTAAGATTTAGATGGAGAGTTGTCTCATTGCCAAATGTCTTATTTATATATAATAGTTCTAACATCACCTTGTCAGGTGTGTTCGACTAAAATCTGAATTGACTAGGATTGTCAGTTTTCTTGTCAGGGTTCGGTGGTTATATCCGGACACTCCGGCTTTATGTAGAAATAAAATGTGACGTACAGAAAGAGGCATTTTATGTAATCAACAAGTTATACTATAGAGCAACTATAGATTTTAGATATCGTAAAAACATCAAGCAGATGGAAAATAATTTAAAAATTCCTTTGAGCGTTATTTTGATAAACACTATATTGAAACGAGAATGAATAGGTTCCGTATGAAATCATGCAACGCTTGCATTATTATTTTAATTATTATATTATATGTTCAGTAAACCCTCTAATTTGTCATTTAATACCTTTAAAGGTTCACATTTAAATAAACAATGTCATGTTGACTTGTTTTTATTATGACGTGGCCACAACCTCATTTTTACCGTGACCTGAAACCATTTGGTGTTCCATCATCCGAGAATTCTACGTATACATTAGTACTTATATTATACTGATAGCGGGATCACATGATTATTGTGGGTCATGTCGATAGGTAGTTAGATGGAGTCTATCTTTCAAATTGTCTTGTTAGGCTTATAAACATAGGGTGACTGGGACATGGCTCTTCTTTGGACCTCTTCTGGTCATCAGTAAAACCATTTGCAAATTGGGCCGTCCGTTTGGAAGCGCGTTTTATATATATGAAGCCACATCGTGTCAACATTCGGACGTTAACTCCTATTTTTAGTGTTCTAGAGTGTCACAATCTCTTTACGTTGAGTACATTAACAGCAACTCTGTCATGGGTCCAAATGTAGCCTGCGGCAAGGCTAGATTTTTGTCCTTGTCCTTTTAAGAATTGTGTTGATGGAAAATCTCTTTGCTGTTTATTTGTTTCCATTCTGTCGAAATGTGTCCAAATCATTTTTGTTTGTGTCACTATGTATCCCTTTTCCTTCGTATCTTGTAACCAAACGAATATCTTCACTTTAAAACGTACGTATTATCAGTATTCTCAATATGATACTGTAGAATAATTGCAACCAATAATTTTTGATAATATGCATAATCTGATATTTCTTAAATCGAGTTGAATTTGAATGATTTTCTTGATGGTCAGTAGCTTTATTTGTTTTAGCAGGAAACTTATCATCGTCTTCTTAAACATAGTCACGTGATAAATTCGTATCATTGATTTCGGGCAAGATAAAGAGTGACGTAGGCAGATGGACGACAGATGATATTATTTAATTATGCCAGAGACATATATATACATATGTGTATATATGTCTCTGATTATGCACTTCATAAAAAATTGCATAAGCGTTTACTATCGTATTCTGTACTGCTTCAGACTACGTCGCTAATGTACTTGTTATTAATCAAACATATATATTATGCTATTTTTTTACAAAAGTATGTGTCATACAATGTATGTTGTGTGCGGTGATCAAGTCAGTACATATATAATTTCCATGACTTTAATGAACCAGGCCTATATTAATTGACAGGAAATACCAAAACAGCATGTATAAGTGTTTACCTTAAATTCATACTTTGTACTTTTATCACTTTTGTTTACCTTCTTTAACAATAAGACTTGAATTTGACAAAAGAATTTGGATCACTGATAATAATATTTTTTTTCGGTTGTCGACAATTGATTGTGTGTATACAAAGACGTTAAAAACAGTGAAAATGATAGTACCAATGTAGCTATTGTATTATTTCAAAAGAAAGATACAATGTGGTATATACATATAGTCAATATTTCCTTAAAAGAAAACGCTTATATAACTTTTTTTTTACTGCTAGCCTACCTTGGAAATTAGTAAATTACTTTTATTATTTACATTTGTAGTAGTCTAAAATAAATAGTATTGCATCGAACCAATGGACATTACGTGTTTGACCCAGCCAGCAGACCATGACATAGTCATTACGTGCCTGTCAAGAAGTCAAGAACCAGTGGCGGATCCAGCCATTTTAAAAAGGGGGGTTCCCAACCCAGAGTAAAGGGGGGGGGGGGGCTCCAACTATTTGCTCCCATTCAAATGCATTGATCGGCCAAAATTAGGGGGGTTCAAATCCCCGGAACATCCCCCCCCCCCCCCCCCCCCTTGGATCCGCCACTGAGAACGGATGTCGCGTGTTGCTGTTTCTCATATTTGTTTTCAATTATTGATTTGTGTTAATATTAGGCCGCGAGTTTTCACGTTTGAACTGGTTTACGGGCTTTTTTTTATTCACTGTGCAGTATTGGTTTTGCCAACAGTTGAAGCCCTTACAGTAACCTGCAGTTATTAACCTCTATATCATTTGATCACTGGTTGAGAAGTGTCTCATTGTCAATCGTACCACATTTGTATTATATGGCGATAAAATAAACAGTGAATACATTCAAATATTCATTGAGTAAGCAATTTCAACACGGTTAATTACTTTGACCAATACATGAATTGGCTCATTTTTAAAACCCATACATCAGTAGTCCGAAGTTAATAAACGATCTTCATCAATACAAAGTTTTGTTTTTCTTTCTCAAATTGATACTCTATTCTTTCAGTAACACGGAAGAAACTTTAAGATAAAATCAAGTACTTGTATTTAGATTGTTCAACACAGATTACGTACAAAAAATCGATGATAACATAAGTGCTCGTCATTGATAGCAGACAGGAAACATCGTTTACTAGTAAGGTTACGTGCTATCTCTAGTGCGTAAACACAGGGAGGGAACACTAACAAAATCATCCAAGATCAATAAATGATGATATTTCGTTACCTAATCTTTTGAGGATTTTTAAACACACCTGTTAATTGACAATGAGGCGCTGTTGTGACTATATGCATACGTACTCTAAAAGTCAGATTAACAGCCTGTAGAATTGTTTTCTATTCATTTTTCTACTAAATAGAAAATTTCACTTTCCGAGTACACTTGGAGTTCTGCAATCTTGTTGATTTACTTTTCACATGGAAAATAGATTGTACAAGTATTAAGATTATTCCTATTTCATAACGTGTACGTAAAAAGTAACAAGATTTTTACGTAAATGTGGTTGTAGGCCCCATCATTTTTCAGGTATAAATATTTGTCATAGCTCATTGTTTTTTTTTTTATAACAAAAGCATTCTATATATTGTTGTACAAGTTATAAGTTATTTTATTTTTTTTAATTCTGTACAAATTGTAATCTGTAAAAACAAGAAATTGCTTCCGCAAATTTGCAGATTTACATAATTATAGTTGCGATGATTTATATTATTAATTCAATTATAATGTGTACAAAGTCATAATTTGTACTTTTTTGTTTGTTCTAATCATAATTTGTTCATTATGTTTTGTTCAAACTAAATATCAGCTTTGTATATCTGAATTTTTTTGTTCTTTCCTCGCCGTATTCAAACTTATACTATCGGGATATCGAGACAAATCAGAATGCACTTTGTCCAGACCTTTAGACCACTCGGTCACCTAGACTGAACTAAAAACTCATCTTTCGGTGGCCTAGTGTTACCTTTCATCGCCAGTAAAATCTAGAGTTGTAACACAGGACTTGATAGATTAGGCATGAAGATAAAACTAATATTGGTATATCAATGTATGTATATTTATTGATACACAAGGTCCTATATATGTATATATATATATATCTACTCTATACTGTTTACTATATTTTGACATTCACAAGGTCGGGCGACTTTTTATGACGCTTTAACTTGCTCTAAATCCAATGGCTGTGTACTGTTTGCTACTTTATGCAAATAGAACATGATTTATTTATTGGTTGTAATTAGCTTTGAGGCTATCGATAAATGTGTGCGCTGTTATATAAGTGCTTTTGTCTATTGCTTTTATGTTAGTTGGTTTTTTTTTGGTGTTTCGTGCAGATCATTAGTTGATTTGTTGATTTGTAGTTGATTCTTATGTTTTATTTAACATCCCCAGACACTGCAAATACCACAAGTTACGAGGAGGATTGAGTTCTCAAAACATTTTCAATCCGTACTTTCTTTTTGTATTTTTCTTTCTCTTTTCTTTTTCTTTCATGGCGTTGTCTGTTAATTTTCTAAGTTTGGTTTTTTTTGCCTCTCTATCTTAGGTTAACGAAAGA
The DNA here is from genome assembly GCF_036588685.1 of Mytilus trossulus. Classification (NCBI taxonomy): domain Eukaryota; kingdom Metazoa; phylum Mollusca; class Bivalvia; order Mytilida; family Mytilidae; genus Mytilus; species Mytilus trossulus. The sequence continues at coordinate 62,571,702 of NC_086379.1, forward strand.
TTTGAAATACTTCAATCAAACAAAAGCTATGAACTAATCTACATACCAATGTTGTGCATTTACATGAGTGAACTGGCTTGTAAAATTAACATTCTTTCATCCTTTTCTAGAATGAGAACTTAATCTATACTGATCTATACTATTAAACGAGAAGACCTCATTTTGTGTGCCGTTTCTCTTCTTTCCGCAATAAATGAATCATTATGCCTCTGTGTCCTATAGGTACCATGCATATATAGACGAATTTGTCATCCATTCTTATGATTATTCAGTTTGGGTTATTTGGGTAGAAAAACGGAAAAAACGGTATTGTTTCCGTCATCAGGCCTACTTTTAAGACATAGACAAGACGTTCGGCTTAAACTTTTAAACATAATTTTCATAATTACTCGGGGACAGGACAATTATTTACGCGTTAGTTTACATGTATACTATGAATATAATCCTTTAATATATATAGACTCCCTAAATAATATAGCGATCATCGCCGTGGAGACGAGACGTGGAATTGATAGTAAATAGAAATACACTTCATTTATAATAAACGTATGTTCATCATAAACAGAAATGCGAAAACCATAAAATAACAGACATTGGAAAGAGAGAGAGTTTAAAATAATTTTCCTGCCTCCAAGTATACCTATGACTTTTGATACTTTTTCTGAAGTTCTCAAGACTTAAAACCTTTTAAAAAATCATCCTACAACAGTTTACATACTTTAACCAATCTCTAAATGCCTGCGATTTCGCGTATATGTTAGCGGCAATAAGTGAATTTAGACAATAAGCTTAATTCATATAGGCGCTATGCTACATTTGTAACGCCTATATATATATATATATAAGGCAGTAAGTCTATTGCTGTAAATGATGTAAGGCATCAAACTTAAATCCCATGATTTAAACTTAAATCCTGAAAATTCGGTTCCGGCGTTAATGTGAATTAGAAGGAGAATAAACAAAAAGAAAATTATTCAAAGATAAAATACATTTGGAACAATATAACGATTTTATCAGAGGTTTTGGTATAAACAACAACTTCTTTTCATTCAAATATAGCGTCATCATATTTCGACCATTTATGAAACTGAACTCTGATATTATCTTTGTTAAGGTGTCAAAATATTATACGTTGTGCACTGTTAGCTACCCAGGAAATGGATTTTTGTAGTCTTTGTTATCGTTTTCAATGGTAGACAAACTACAAACAAATATAATAACATACTTTCAAATACATAAACAAGAAATTGTGTAGAATTTAATTTTAAGTTTTTAATTTATTCGACAGTTCTAGGCGACTGGCGATTTTGATCACTGTTATATAAAAAATTGTCTGATATAAAAATAAGGAGATGTGGTTGAATGCCAGTGAACTACCCATCGACATTTAAATGAAGTGAATCTTAACAATTATAGACAACCATACGACCTTCGATAAGGAGAAAAAACATGCTGATACCGTTTTAGGTACATGTATACCATGATTTTCTTTTTTTCATACTTAAAAACCTGATATTTCATATAATTTTTAAGTAAAAACATTTTTTTTATTTAGATCTAACTGAACTTATTATACTTTGAGTGTTTATATTTTCACCAACAAGAACAACATGCGTTCATAAATATATATTTAGGCATGTTAAAAGCAATATTTACTCTCTTTCCTCATGAGTACAAAATAGCAAGAGGTGTTTGATACTGAGACAATGTGACGTTTATTTATGTAGGGATTTCCGATACTGATTACTAGTTCAGTGACACCGTTTCCACTAAACATTATTACCACATAAATATCAAGTTTCATGTAATGATACTATAAGATTTAACAAGAAATAAAAAAAACTTATAAATAGCTACCGATACTGCTTGGGTTTTTATAGATTGCGCAATATTATCACTTTACAGAAAATCAAAACTTCGTACATGTATTGATTCGTTTTGATATGTTAAATACCATTTTCAAAAATATATTTGTAACAGGTAAGTCTTTGTATATCTCAATGAATAAATTTTTTATTTGACTTTGTGGTTTCGAATTTTCCAATCAATAAATAAATTACGACATAATGTGCAGCAATTGTCCTTCACAGTTCATACACGTATATAATGATTATTTTTAATGTGAACACATCGGTGTCTATTTAAATTTTATATCTTGGTTTACCGCATGTCAATTCGTGCAATTCAAATAGCAAACCAAAATAAACAAACAATACATTAGGCTACCAAAGTAGATAAATACATCAATTATGGACGTATAAAGGCAACATGGACGTATGCAAGTCGGCAACTTATCGAAATCCTCCTTCCAAGTCCTCGCACTAAATAATTCAAAGTTTGGTACCCAAGTTGAATCATTTTTTTGTGAAAACTTCACAGTTATATTAAAGTTTGCCTTAAATATTGACTTGCATCTTGAAATTGACATTGAGGGTCGAATGGAAACAATACCTTTAAGACAAAAGAGATATTTCAGCTACCCACTTTTCATTTCTATGTTAAATATAGCATTCCGGCAGCGTGCATTTGAAGTATTTCTCCTATTTAATACGATATTCAAGTGATTGCACTTATATCGTGATTTCCTTGACAGAGGGTTGCTGCTAACGAGGAAGCTATAAAACCAACGGTTTCAAATGATGAAGATGAAGTTATTCCTGTTAACATTTTATGAACGCTTTTACAAGTCGGTTGACTAATAAGGAATATGTGTTTCACAAACAACGACGAATATGTTCAAATTGTCGTGACAACCCTCCCGTACTATTTTCTTAAATGTGACATCAACAAGTACAATTTGTAAACGAGTAACAGGGAAAAGATGTGAAGCAGGATCTGCTTACCCTTTTGAAGCACCTGAGATCCCCTACGGATTTTGGTTTGGTTTATAATGCTGTACAGTAATTAATTTTCCCTGTTGTGGTTTGGATACTGTCTCTTCCCCCGTTTTGTTGTCATGGCGATGTCAGCTCGTCATTTACATAGTATATTTCAGTATATGTAGCCAATTAACTGTTTTCGCCTGATTGCTCTCTATCCGCATGACTTATTTAAAAAAATAACACTTGTCATATTTCCAAGAGATTCATTTTATATTTAAAACATTTTTACTAAACACTTGTCTAACAAAATCTTTTAAAATTATTGTTTTTGGCACAAAAGGAGCCATACATTTTTTTTCTTGTTTACTTATTTTTTTCACTTAGTCATGCTCGGCCTCTATAGCTCATTATACGTTGAAGGTTTACATTGTGCCTTAATATTTGGAGTTATATTTGACTACTATGTTGTCGATTTCGTTAAAATTGACTGCTGTCAATGTCGAAATAACATTATAAAAAGAGAGATGTTGCATGCACAAGACTTGCTATAAAACTATAGTCCACTATAAAAGATCGCGGCAAAACATATAGCGATTTAAAAAGAAACCAATTTCTGCTTTACAATGAATGAAATAATCAGCAAAACATATTTATAAAATGTAGAAAAAGCAAATTCAAACTTTTTCAACAATAATTGTGCATTAATTTTAAATACCAGTTTTAATTTATAATAATGAACAAAAAGATTTAATGGCTTACAAATTAATCTTTACAGTGTAATAATTTTCTCAATTAAAAGGTTTGCTTAATAATGCCTTAACATCAAATATAGTGTCTGCTTTTATTTCGGTACTGGGACACTTCATTTGCTTTTAGCTAACACATTCTATGTTTTACTTTGACTGGAAAATGTCTATGTTTATTTTTTTCGAACTGTAACAATAATTATAGCGCCACAGAAGTAGATTATAAAACAGGTAGGGTTTATAATACTTTAAGTTTTTTCTCATTTCTTAATTAAGTGTTTAAACATGTATGTAAAACATAAAATTGAAATATGTATAACATTAAATTGGAAACTGTAAAGTATAAATAAAGGCAACAATAGTATACCGATGTTCAAAATTCATAAATCGATAGAGAAAAAAACAAATCCGGGTTACAAACTAAAACTGATGGAAACGTATCAAAAATAAGAGAACTACGACTACGCGGTATGGGCTTTGCTCATTGTTGAAGGCTGTACGGTGACCTATAGTTGTTAATGTCTGTGTCATTTTGGTCTTTTGTGGATAGTTGTCTCATTGGCAATCATACCACATCTTCTTTTTGTATACGACACAACAGCGACACAACACCGAAACGTAACACACAGGGAAACGAACTATAATGTAACAATGGCCATTTTCCTTACTTGGTACAGGGCATTTTATGACAAAATGGTGGGTTGAACCTGTTTTTGTGGTATGCCAAACCGCTTTAAAGGCAGTGTTAATTATAACATTAGAATTACAACATTACACGACAGGATTACAATAAATAAACAGATAAATGGGAGAACATATATGACAGAGAAACAAAAGAATAATAGCTATCGTAAGGTAACAGGTTAAAAAATATTTTTATACACCAGACGCGCGCTACTTCCACACAAAACTATGCTCGGATGTAAAAAGTTTGAAAGCAATAATAACTACCAAGTTGAAGATTGCCGAGGACCAAAAGTTCCAAAAAGTTGTGAGGCCAGGGTTATCCGCCTGGGACAAACATCATTATTATCAAGAATAATACATAGTTTTGCAACCAGTAAATTTTATATAATAGTAAGTACAACTGATTAAGATATCATAAAACCGATTGAAAGTACATAACTAAAAGTACAGCATTCAAACATTAATCTTATTCAAAATTTTAAATTTTAAAAAATGGGTCATATTATTAGTACTTTAACTTCATTTGATTTTAGTCAAGCTGAACACTTTTATTTGCAATTTAAATAAGTTGAGCTTCAACCTAGCGTTAATGTATTACATTTACCACGTTTCTCCCTAAAACTTGATAATTAGGAATATATAAGACTAACAATCATTTAGTCATTTGATTTGTATTGCTTAGAATTAAGTAACAATAAATGCAGTTTTACATAGCTCAGTTTGAATAGTTGTACTGCTGTCAAAATCCATCAAACACTTTCTGTCTATTATTGGTTGTTACATCACACATTCACATTTAGCTGCTTGCATGTCCACGACCAAGAACAAAGCTGTCGTTACTGTGTAAATAGATAAAAATTAGGTATACACGAAAGATAAATCACGTTTTTTTAATGTTAAATGTCCACTCACCGTGAGTATATCTCTTTTTTTCCATCAAGACCTTATATAATTATGTAGTACTCGATAGAAACATGCAATGTACTACACACAGGATGACCGCTTCAAATAAATGTAAAGATGGCCCATAGTTGAGAAAACAGGTCGAAATTGTGATCATTGCTACAGGAATCCAACAAATGAACTCATGTTGGTTGGAATTTTCTGGTCAAAAAATCGTCGTAAAATTCAATTAAATACTGTAATAAATTCAAAGGCCAGTTAATATTGAAAGAAAAATTATTTTGATTGTTAGAAATAATAATTTTTTAGACTGGTTATGCTGATAATTCAAAAATATTTTCATTAAACCACATATTTATTATATGCCACGGATATAAATAAGGTTCCGTCTTTAGACGATATCCAGATTAGTTGATTCAGATTATTTTTTTATATTCAGTATATGTTTCACAATAAATCAAGAACGAATTGAAGGTTTACACTTTGTTATATTCATCTCTATCTATACACATGTGTATTCTCTTGGATTAGCCGACGTGTGAATTTTCCGCTCCTTGCACAACAACAATTGTAAAACATATTTTACAACAATTTAGAATAAATAATTTTGAAGTTCGTTTTTTAAAGAACTAATGGAAGTATGATGTATAAGTCGAAAATTAAAAACAAATAATATACACTAAAACACCCTTTTATTTTGGGGTTTCGGAAGCAAATGTCCCAAAGATTTTACTTTTATTTGGAGTGAAAATAATGTAAAAGCTACATAATATCTGTTCAATGAAATTTTAAGGTTTAAGCATTCCTAATACAGGCAACTCGAGAAAATCCATTCTGATTTCATCTTCGTGTAGCAAAAATAACGACGTTTTTTGCTTTGGGCCTACCAAGACTTTTTAAGCAAAAATAATTACCTTTTTGTTTTGGGGATACCAAGCCAAACTTTTTAGCCAAACAATAATTTTGTTTTTGTTTTGGCCCTACCAAGTCTTTTTAACAATGCACATATAATATTTGTAAAAAAGGTATTTATACCTCTGTCTGATCAACATATTAAGTATTGGTAGTCATGAGCATTGTTATAACATATTGAAAGAAAACTAGTGCCATCTTAAAATCTTGATATAAATAAAATTATTGGTTTCATGTTATTTAAAGTATGTGAGAAGGAAACTTATATGCTTGGGAAAGATGTAGAAAATATATAGTGGTACTCACCTTTGCCATGAATTTTCTACAAAAGTTTTTATGTTTTTACCAATTACTTTGATGGGTTAAAAAATTAAAGAAAATTCGTACAAACTTTATGTAAAATAAAATTGAAAATTCAGTGAGAATACCGTATCTTCAAAATGCAATAAGGTGCTATTAAAAGAAACATGTTGATTCTTTTGTCGATTTCTATTTGTTTTAGTCTTTTTTTACCATAAAAGTATTTTAAGTTTAAAATATATTTATCAGAAAAATTAAAAATAAATTTGAAAATAACATTTTGCATTTAAAATGGCTAAATTTCAAAATAGGAATTATCATCTTATTTGTTTTCAGTTAAAAAAAATCATAACATTGGATAATTGTTAAGATGGCGAATAGATGATTTACTGTATGCGAGTAAATGTTGACTGTCATGTCAGAATGTCATTTCTTTGGGACATAAGGTAAATAAAACACAAAATAAATGACAGTATAACCGAACAACGAACACATTATAGCCAAGACTGTGTATGCACAGGTTTTAGAAAAGTTCATATGCTAATGTTGTACTATTATTGGGCTGTCCAATGTATCGCCGAGGTTTTTTAATGTACATTCGTGTGCAAAATAACGAAAACTTCCGAATCAGTTCGCCATTTCAAACCAGAAAGCGTCGCCTTCTAGCTTCTATTGACCCTAAATGCAAACGCATGTAAGTACCACTTCTTTTATAATTATTTGACAATTTTATTTTTGTAAGTTTGCAGCGATTTCGGGGGAAGGAATTGTAGTTAAACTTCATATTTCTTCTATCTTATAATAAATATATGTCAATAAAATGGCTTCCCCATGTGTACGTTTGCAGTGGTCTGAATGTATACATAGTTAACTTAAGACATTTTTTTTGGCTCTGGAAAAGGTAAAACAAGGCAATTGCAAATGATTTGATTATACTTTAAAGACAAATATGAATATTTTTCGTTTATAGTAAAGTAGACAAGTGAAAAAAGTTCTATAGGATAAATATTAAACTTTTAAAAGTCAAAACTTTGTTTGCGGCTTGTATGATTTATAGGATATGCTAACAAGGAGAAAAGACATACTCATCATAATATAAACCAATGACCCAAAGTTCACATTATTATAGGATAATACATACTTTGGTCTCAAACAATTTTTTAGAATTAAATTAAAAATAAGTTAGGAAAAAACAGTATTACTATTTCATTAATTTGAACAAGGGTTACTTGAATATAGATAAAACGTTGTCGAGATATTTTTATCTCACTTTGCTGACATCTTTTTAAAGAAATTTTTCTTTGGAATGGTTTAATTAACTAGACTTTTGAATGAAACGAAAGTATGGAGATTTTCAAAATAAAAATAAATAAAATCATAAATATAACAGTATCTATAACTTAAACATAGAATACTTACGAAAATGATGCATTCAATGAAATTCCGAAATAGTTAGATACAAATGTTTAGCTTCAAAACTATTCTTAAATGAAATATTCATCGTTCAAAATCCCAATCGTTCAAAATCCCAATCGTTCAAAATCCCAAACGTTCAAAATCACAAAGAAGAATGAAAGCGTCAAGAATTCGCAATCCGAAAAAGTCACTGTTCTTTAATAGAATTGATGCAATCTGTATCGGAGATAACCCACAGTTGACGGAATTTTAAACTTTTGAAAAGTAGAACACTATAAATTCCGAGAACTAAGATTATATATATGTTGCGAAAACAAAAGAAAAAAATAAACAGCTTTCAATATTGGTATTAATAATAAAATCCTATTTCCATCCAGCTTTCATTTTAAAATGAAACGATAAAACATAAAATATAATATTCTGCGAAATGTACATTTTTCAGATGATTTTTTTAAGACTCATTAATATCCTTACGGGCAAACCTAATTCCCATACTTTCAGTTTGTTAGAAATTCTTTATAAAAAATCAATGATACTTAGAACTATAAGTTTAAATGAAACAATGTTTGTGTTGGACAGTAGTACATGTATCGGTTTTTTAATCAATAGTTCAATATACAATAGATGTTTACATGCATACCTTGTATAAATGATATATCTTTTAAAGTTGAGGTAGACATTTTTAATTCTTTCCTCAGCTGGACTTGATTCCATGCTTGTATCACTACTCCGCAACATCGCCTGTTATGTGCTTTGCCCCCTAAATGTTAGTTTCATTGCGGAACGATTTTTCTAATGTGTTATGACAATGTTTTGAGATGTTTAAAATCTCTGGAATTGTATCATTAACCAATGTTTTTTTTTTTGAAAGAACTGTAGAATAAATTGAATGTATGTTAATATTTCATATCTAATATACTTTTAACGTAGGATACTTACACACATATTTCAATTAAACCAATTTATAGATATTAAGCTTCACAAATATTTATTACTTAAGCCGTGTAAAATCCCTACGGAGAAATTGCTTATATAGTCAAATGCACTTCGAAAATGTAAGAAATGTTAGAATCGATATTTACGAGATCCAACAGTTGACAGTACTTTGTATTTTCTAAAAGTTGAACATTTTGAATTCCGAGAACAAATATTGTTTATCTGTTGTAAACATGATAAATACATAAAGAAAAACCCGCATTAGATAATAATATTTTCTCCAACTTTCGTTTGAAAATGACACGAAATTGCATAAAATTTATTATTCCGCGAAATGTGCATGTGTTTAGATTATTGATGTAAAAGTATTTTTAGACATTACGGGCATTACTAAAATATCTACTTTCAGTTGAACAAACAAATATTTTTTACTTTATAAGAATCCATTGATACTTAGAAATTTTAGTATTGATGTCATTATTATTATTAAACGCTGTCTATAGATTGTAGAATCGGTAGTTCAAATGAAACATGATAAGTGCTTTAAAATATATAATGCATATCATTATGGATATAAAGATTCATTTAACTGTTATTTGCAAACGTTTAAACTTCCCAAGTATACACTACTTTTTGTCTTCCTATTTTTCTTGTGAATGTCAAATTTTACGTGTCTTCAATAGATATTTGACGGAGTTTATGAAATAGTTCTGGATGAACAATATTCATAAAGTTTGGTAAGTTCTTATTGATGATTCTTTTTGACGAGACTCGTTTTCATAAATATTTGAATATATACCTTGTCTCATTGTTTCCAATTTAGGTCAACAATTCAACATCTGAAGTGCACATTTGAGTTCTTCTCTCAGTGAGATTAGAACCTATGGTACTATTATAAATCTGCAACACCGCCTGCATTTTCCAGCGTCATAGACCACTCGACAAAAATGCCTATATCAAAAATAAAATTGAGAATGGAAATGGGGAATGTGTCAAAGAGATAACAACCCGACCGTAGAAAAAAACAACAGCAGAAGGTCACCAACAGGTCTTCAATGTAGCGAGAAATTCCTGCACCCGGAGGTGTCCTACAGCTGGCCCCTAAACAAATATATTAGTTCAGTGATAATGAATGCCATACTAATTTCAAAATTGTACACAAGAAACTAAAATCAAAATAATACAAGACTAACAAAGGCCAGAGATCTCCCCCTCCCCCTATACCTCTAGCCAACTTAGAAAAGTAATCGCATAACTATACGAACATTAAAATTCAGTTCAAGAGTCCAAAAAAGTCCGAGTCTGATGTCAGAAGATGTAACCAAAGAAAATAAACAAAATGACAATACTACATAAATAATAACAGACTACTAGCAGTTAACTGACATGCCAGCTCCAGACTTCAATTAAACTGAATGAAAGATTATGATTTCATCATATAAACATCAGGCACAATCCTTCCCGTTAGGGGTTAAGTATCATACCATCATACCATACATGAGAAGCACATCTTTTGGTCTTGGAGGAATGCCTTTCCACAACGGTTTTATCCATGGTTGAAAGGTGACTTTGTGTTGCTTCAACTACTAAGATTGACCAGTGTTGTTAACTTAAAAGTAAAAGAAAAAAGAAAAAAAAAGAAAGTACTAAACTCCGAGGTAAAAAGTAAAATCACAAAAATACTGAACTCAGGGGAAAATCAATTAGGAAAGTCCATAATACATGGCAAAATCAAATAACAAAACGCATCAAAAACGAATGGACAAGAACTGTAATATTCCTGACTTGGTACAGCATTTTCAAATGTAGAAAATGGTGGATTAAATCTGGTTCTATAGCGCTAACCCTCTCACTTTTAAATTCAAATTGTAATTCACTTATCACTGCTGAAACATAAAAAAAGATCAAAATCGAATACGATCAGTGACTTGTAGTGGCCAGTGTCGGTGTTTCGCTAAGAAGACATTTTCATATAGACCAAGCTTGTATATTTCAATACAATGTCTATGTTTGTTTTACAGTAGACCAAACTTTACATTTTTGAAATACTAGGCTTTTCTACCTCATGAATATATTACCTTAGCTGTACTTAGCAAAACTTTTATGAATCTTTGGTCCTCACTTCGCACTTTATTTTGCCTTTTCAACTTTTTTATTCGATCGCAACAGACAAGCCTTTTGTAGACAAAACGCGCGTCTCGAAATTACAAAATGTAAATCCTGGTATATATGATGAGTTTGATATGTGGCCAACTTATTAGGTACATTTAAGTATGAATATGACTCATATGAAAATCACAGAGTTAAGAATTTTATTATTTAAATATTAACTACAAACATTTGAATAAAATACTTTGAAAGTGATCTTTGTAGGTAATGAATGTTTTTTATTCACGAAATAGTCAATTTTGTTTTATCTATTAGACGTGTTAATATTGCTTCCCATGTAGTTAAATTACATACCTATTACTGTATGACATTTCTAAGTATACGAAGAGTTGATGATAACATATATAAAGACCAATATAGACACATAATCTGTTATATTTTCATTATACGAATAAGCACTTTATGTTATTGAATATTATTTCTTGGAAAACATAATATGGAATAGCGAACTGGACATTTCTGTTCTAATGTGTTACAAAAACTAAACCAACAACAGAAAGTAACATTATTTTAAAAAGTCGATTGGTAAGTTATTAACTAAATATGTATCGTTACTGAATGCATTATCTTACAAACCTGTTCTATATTCCTGAAAAATAAAATTCGAAATATTTCACAAGAATGCTTTACAACACGTATAATGGAAATAAAGTGTACAATATTATTTCAAAATTTACATGCATTTGTTTGCCTAAAAACTAATAACAAAATATGTGATGCAGAATGCATTCTGTTCTTTTAATACAAAGCCGTTTACATTTTTTATTGCTCGTGTATGTTTCAACATTATAAGCCTGGTACTTTTGATAACTATTTCATGCTTATTATTCTGGGTGTTTCGTGAACACATTGAAGTTATTTTTATCATGAATGCTTAGATATGGAAATTCAAAGTTATATATGTAAAACGAAAAGTGTGGGTATATTTGAATCTAAAACGTGCCCAGTAATCAAGTTCTTCAACTGATATGAGGAACTATTTGATTTTCACGAGTTATATCTAGGACAGCTCTTGAACGGTTTCGGTACTTATACATCCTCTGATTTCAAATGTTTGGCTTTAAGCGTTCCTGATGAAGGTAAATCCAGAAAAGCGCTTCAGACGCATGAAATTATTTAACGAGTTGTTTCCAATTTTGAACTTATTTTGTACTTGAATATCAATTTATTGTTGATAATGAGTTATTTTTATTAATTTATTCTAAGTGCAACTAAAAAAATACAGCACAGTGGTATTTGGTTTTAATTAAAGTCTCTGTAATTTTTAAATGTTCAATTTCAAGATAATTCTTTTTTATGTTTTTTTTTAAAGACGGAAAATGATACTTTTATAGTATATAACTTGATATTTATAATGATTTATTTCTATGGCAGATTCTATTGTTATTATAACTTTCGTTATGCGTGCGGTTAAAATAACACCACTGATTAAAACATGATCCTCTTTGGTTTCCCTACTTTATTAAAGTAGTCTATAAAACATTCTCTTTAAGGTTTCTGCGAATATGCATCTTTCCTTATTATCTCTTTTCCTCCCTCTGTACGATTCTTTGAAAATGTGATAATAATAACTTCAAAAAAAGATCTGTGGTACTTTTCAATAGTATAGCATATATTGTTATAGATAATACTTCGGAGTTCCATGACTTCTTTAGGAGGAAATTTATGTTGATTTTCTGCAAATTAAAAATAGTCTTAACATACAAAAATAGACTTACTAGGGAATTTAAATGTAAATGACTAATTAGTTTAGTACTCGAGATATCAAGAAAATACACAATCATATTTAAATGACGTTTTGGTAATTCAATTATCTTTTTGAACAAAATAAGATTCAGAATTCCCCACAATTAACCGTTTAGTTGAGATTGAAAATCCTATGTTTGACTAACTAACTAGAACTTTGCATATATAATCATTTATTTGCAATGTTACGAATTTTTCAAATGTGGATTATTGTAGAAGCAGCTATACGGTAATTTTGATAATTGTGATGTTTCCAATATAAACTTTTTAAAATTTTTTCGGACGGCAATGAATTACTTTTAAAAATTTGATTACAAAAATGTGAAAGTTAAAAAAAAACCACATGACATTAGACATGCGCATGTTGTTCAGATTAAAACCATTGTATGAAAAAAATGAAGAAAGTAAATCTGAAATATCTTGCTAATCTTTCAAATACGAATTGAATTACCCCTCTAAAGAAAAAGATGCCGATATCCATGCGCCAATTAATTTGTGCGAATATTTTGCGTGTTTTTCGTTCCTATCCGATTTCGTGACGAGTTACTTTCGCAATTTCATAACTTAGTTTGTGCATTGATATAAGAGATAATATTTTATGAAGATTAAGATTTGCATTAGTTTGCCTGTCGCAAAAGTTGTGAAATTAAATCACTCGCCGGAATAAGCTGGTTTACGCTAAAAATTGTGATGAAACGAAGACTGCATTGTATTTCATTATGATCACTAAAAGCATGTTAAACTTTATTATATGGGAGAACTTTTTAATTTGATTTCTTTAATATTTTAATGCATTCACCATTTTAGCTATACTATCTTTGCAATGCGAGTACGATTTTTTAAGTAAAGCAAGACTTATCATGTTGTGTCATGTGAACTATTGTTTGTCTGTTTGTCCTTTTCATTTTTTGCCATGGTGTTGTCAGTTTATTTTCTATTTATGAGCTTGACTCTCCCTCTGGTATATTTCGTCCCTCTTTTATACACATAAGCCAGTTGATAATAGGCAACAGTATTTTACTGATGTCCAAGTCTCATTAAACCATTTAAAACACAAAAAACATCACGATCTTAAACTCAACTAAGATTTCGCAAATGAAGGAACGCTCAAACGAAAGAGATACGCTTTTGTCAAATATAAAGATGAAATAAAATGGGCAAATATTTTTACAACCTTAGTTTTTAAATTTCTTTTTACTTTCAAGCATGGCGGAGTTAAATCCATCAAAAATGCGCCCGACGTTTTAGATTCACAAATTATTATTTTTATTTAAACTCATAAAAATTTGATACATCAAGTATTTTATATCTTATTTCGGGGGCTCTGTTCAAAGACTGACAATGTAACATTAAATATCCATGTCAACTGCTTTGTTCCATTGTACGATTTCGATATATATGAAGACACATAGAGCAAAAATAAATCATTCGTCGTTTCCTCATTTTAGGGTTATAGCAAATACCTCTGTAGCTTTAATTTAGTTTATATTCAAAATGTTTTTTTTGCACTTCACACTTCCTCCTGTTGTTTCTTTGTTATCTTCTTATTGTTGATGGGTTTCCCTCGCGTTAAGTTTGTTACTCGGATTTGTTTTCTCTCAATCGATTTATGACATTTGAACACCGGTATACTACAGTTACCATTATTAATATTGTTGTCACTCAAACTAGCGACAATATTACCATTTGCCAATGGTTGTTGTCACTTTAACTCCCTGATATACTACTTTTAACTAGTACCCTCAACTGTTTTTTTCAAATGAAACTTAAAACGCAACTTAATCACATTACAAATAATTTTCAATGAAATGAAGAAACAAGATATTACTGGGTTGTGACTTGACGTATTATATTTTTTATTGACAGGCATGAAATTTCATCGAATTGAAGCGAAGGGTTATGCATTTCGATGTAAAAACAAGTATTTGTTTGAATTAGATAATAATTATGTCCTTGTACTTGGAAAATGCATGCTACCTGTTAAAAATGTTTAGAAATTATCATTTAATCATTTGATTCTGTTTGTTTAATGGGATACGTCACGTGTAGCATGGAGTAAAGCACGTGTAGAATCGGATTTTGCTTTTGTTTGTTGCTGCATCAGCATGCTGTTTATATACGATTGCATGAAGAACCATGTGAAACTGTAAGTAGTTATGTTATATGTACACTTTTTTGTTTTCTTGAAACTTGAACAACCTATTAATTAAAGGATCCAAGCTTAACACATACGAATAGAAATATGATTTCATTATATTCATATTTGTTAAATGTGCAGTAAAGTTTTTAGTCTGCCTATTTAAGAATTGTAGATGCACTGTTACCTCGCATGTGTTATTTTTATATAGCTTCATCCTGCTTTAACCTGTATGCTTTAATTGTGCAACTATCAGCTTATCTATAAGTGCATTAAACATTTGCTGCTTTCACTTTTTTCGGCATTTTTTACTTCAAATCAGTATGCCAAAAAAAATCAAGACTATAGTATTTTATAAATTCAATAAAAATAACTTTTCAAGTGGAGTCTTAAAAGCATAAAAGAAAAGATTCTCTTGTTTTGTTATTTTCTTTAATGAGAAATAAGCAATATCAAAACAAATATAACAAGTGACAACAGAAACAGTACTTGCATAAAATTTCTTCCACATATATAAGAGTAACAGTTTACTTCTTTCTTTAATGTAACTTCATCAATTTCCCGTCTAAGGTTAATAAACGGTAATGCGACCTTCAGCACATCAGTGGTTAGTGTTCGATTTCAAGCGTTTGGATATTCATATCTTTACATGATAATTAGATAATACCCGTGAAATAAGTTATTGAAGACAATCATAAAACAACTAAATAACGGAAAAAGGAAACAAATAATTAAGAAAATATGGAAATATTAGACTACAATAACGAGTACTGGCAGTGAGAGTTCATACCATAATTGGAATACGATCAGACATTTTCCAAATTAATAATGTCTTTTTCTTAATTTGGGTCAAACATAATATAATGAATAATAATCGTTGAAAAAAATATGATGCACTTTAAATCAATTGATTGTTATTTGGGGGAGGAGTTTGACTATATGTATGTTTCTCTGAGTTGTTTTATAGTTAACATATTTCAATTTATGATAATGTTGTTATCGTACTGCTAAACTAAATCTTATTTCCGTCTGATGTCCTTTTTCAAGAATGCCATTCTCATAATCTCTGATGTCAGTGAGTGTCTCAGTTGGCTGCGGTTACTCTGGCTTCATTCGCCAATAAAAGTTGAACGCAGCGGTAAATCACAAATTGTATTGAAAGTGGCGCTCAACACTAATCAATCAATCAATAATGTGTCAGTGTACAATTATTACAATGTAACTTCATTCAAACATCATGAATAATTATTGGCAGTCATATAGTGCTTAATTTTACTCCGTTGACAGATATATCTTATATACTTCGTTCTCTCACAATATTCACTTATGTTTTCCCGTTATATTTGTAGCTGTCACCATTTTTCAAATCGCAGTTATAAAAAATTTAAAGTCTTTCTATATTTCATAATTTTTATCTTCGTTTTTATGCCACCACCGTAGCGAAGGGTTTCACTCTTGTCCGTCTGTACGTGTGTCTGTACCGTAAGTCCCAAAACTGGTTTCTGTTAAAACTAAGTTGCATCAAACAAATGTTATGCCTCTTATACACTGTGCTTATTACAACAAAACACGTAGTTTCAAAATATAGTTGGTATAATTTTTACCGTTCTAGTGACACCATGCATCTTTATAAATGGAAACACTTGCTGAATTGTTCGTTTCAGTCTCTTAACTTGAGTTTGACTCAAATATGCTGATTACCCTAAACAAACTAAGACCAAGCATCAATTTGGTTAGTGTCTATTGCATAGTTCTTGAGTTTTAATACATTCTATACCAAGGGTATCATGTGTGTCCCATGGACACATCCCAATTAATTTCATATAACTTTTTTATGTAAAACAACTTGTATTTGTATTTGACATATCGTGCGCTAATTTTTTGCAAATGTATTCCTTTCCTTTTTTGAACCAAGTTGTTAGTTTTAAAATTTCAGAAAGACTCAATCCATATCCCTTGTGGATTATGTTTAACAATTCTTGGAAGTGTCTATATATATCAGGAAAACTATCCTCTTATGGGCCATAAATCGTCATTTCTCTTCGTCATCTTTGTAAAAAACTATTGATAAATTGGGGTACTTTTCTTTTCCTATTTTTCTCCCATGTTCTGTCGATTGCGTAAAGTCGGTTCCCTCTAATGGACAGTATTTTTTTTCAAATAATCGGATATGTGCATATCTCCAGTAATGTTTTCGATTTAAATGGATTTAAACGTCCATCGCAATATTTTAATCAAACTTGGCTATTCAGCTCCAATTGTTTTCTAATGAACAAATAATACTCAATCTGCTCAACTCATTTTTACTAAATTAACATTAACAGTTAATCGACATAATTTTATGTATCGATATTAAAAGGAGTAGTGAATCATGTTTAACTCTATCAATTAGACATTTGTAATAAGCTTACGTTACGAGGAATGGTCCGAAAATCTTTATTTTTGGCTTGATAGACTTACTTATAATGGCTAGGGTAAAAGTACAGTTTAATCATGGCGTCTTGTATATTTAGAGATGGATACCAACCAGAACTCGTTTATTTGTGGTTTTAATCGTTACTAAAATGTTTTGTTCTTTGTCTTCATTGAAATCTTGTGCTATGCATTGCAAAACATTGTGTTACGATGTTGCTGCACGAAACTTTCTTCAAAGTACGTCAACTGATATAAGAGTAAACAACAGTATAACATTAATTCTATATTACAGGTTAGGTGGCCGTAGCGACGGGGACATTAAGTGTTACCTTTTTTCATGCGGTCCGTCTCCTTCGTACGTCCCCAACCATTAGTTTCGATACTTGAAATTTAGTTTGCCTTAACGAAATTTTATAAAACTTACACCCAATGCTTATTACCACAAAATATAGATTATTTTGGACATTTGTGTTATTTTGGGCTTTTGTGGATAGTTGTCTCATTGGCAATCATACCATATCTTCTTTTTTATATGTTCGAAATAAGGCGGCGTTACTTAAAAAAACCGTTCAAGAGTTAAGTCCTTTTATAAACCTAATTTTTTTTTTTGTTTCCGTTGTCGTACTTTAATTTGCCTCAATTAAATTTTTTGAAACATAAACACAATTCGTATTACAACAAAACACAGATCATGACAAATATGTTTGTATTATTTGGGACCATGTTGTTTTGGTGCGCATAGAAATCTTTTTAGCCAAGACACAATTGTATTTAATGTAATTTTATACAAATACATAGTTCGTTCTTATATTGTACTGTTATATTACTGTCCCAGGTTAGGGGAAGGTTGTGATCCCGCTAACATGTTTAACTCGGCCACATTATGTATGCATGTGTCTGTCCCAAATCAGGAGCCTGTAATTCAGTCGTTGTCGTTTGTTTATGTGTTGCATATTTGTTTTTCGTTCATTTTTGTTATATAAATCATGTTAGTTTTCTCTTTTGAATTGTTCTACATTGTCATTTCGAGGCCTTTTATAGTTGACTATGTGGTATGGGCTTTGCTCTTTGTTGAAGGCTGTACGGTGATCTATAGTTGTTAATGTCTGTGTCATTTTGGTCTCTTGTTGAGAGTTTTCTCATTGGAAATCATACCACATCTTCCCTTTTACATATAATCACCATAAAATCATTGACAAAACACGATCGAATTCGTTAATAATACAAACACAATAAGATAAAAGAATGTAAAATATGTTCAACAATTTCTAACGACTGCTTTCAGATTGAATGAGGTGTTTAACTTCGTGTGTAAATTAATCAATCAACTTTTAATGTACCTGTGAAATGTTTATATTTCCTGGAAACTACCCGGCTCCTTCCTGTACTTAAATAGCCAATGCACATTTCAATTTTAGTATGTTTTTCAGGTAAAACAAAATGACGTCTCCTTTTAATGTCGTGGATATGTCAACAGATGCAGATGCATCAGCTTCCGAACTTTTGGGGATTTCATCCACACAAGATCAACAAACAAGAACTAGTTCGAAGCGTGTCAGGTGTCATGGAAAGGGTAAACAGGTTAGTTTTTCTTAAACTACACATATTTGTTTTCTTTTATGTATTATGTACAACAAGTAATATAGAGTCTACCACTGCATAGACGGTATAGTTCGGTACTAGAAAACAGTTTAATTTCAAATTTAAAAAGGATTGGCGTGTGTCTAAATCTGTTTCTCTTATTATTTTTTAAGAAACATTATCTTTATTGTCAAATAATCTGTTGTAGGGTAGAACCATTCTAAAGGACGTAATTCAAAGTCGCTCTATGTCATGTCATTATCTTCGGTATCGGTATTGAATAGAAACAATGAAAAATCATAAGTCTTAAAACATTTGCCTTGAGCAGATCTCTAGGTGTTTCGTGGAATTTGATTAATTTTGTATACGCAAATAACAATGGGTCACATACATAACTATTAACGAAAACAGATAACAAAAGGTAGAAAAATATCTTATAATGATATAGTTCTAGATAGTAATGACGGTATAAAAATATTTTTTGGAAAAAAGATCAAAACAGAAATAAAGAAATATATATATTTAGAAAGGATTGTGAGATTCTGTTCTATGAAAAAACTGCTAAAACATGTTAGAATCTGTTCTGAAGTTGTAACGTCCTTAACTGTTATATAGCAGACTTTTTAAAATCGGTTAAGGATATAATTGTTAGAATTTGTCATTAATAGCACTGTTAACTTTAAATTGTAATCCAGGGTAGAACAGCGTCTGTAAAAGATAAATGTAAATTCACCAAAAAAAGTGAACTCCGAGGAAAATTAAACAAGTAAAGTCCCTAATTTAATGGAAAAATCAAAAGTTAAAACACATAAATGGATAACAACTGTCATATTCCTGACCTTAGTTAAACCATATTTTTTGTAGAAAACGGTGATGTTTACATGGCCTTACAGCTAGCTAAGCCTCTCACTTATATGACTGTCGCATTCAATTTCATAATTTTCAATGTGTAAACAAAACAGGCATCAAAGGTAGTCAGAAACCATTTTAAAGATAATGAGAGAACTGTTGTAAGAAGAAGAGTTTAAGAGAGGTTAGAACCGATTCAAACTGTCAGGAATATGGCTTGTCATAGCCTTCTTATACCTGATGCTGATTTAAACAGCACAATTTACTTGTTATAATAAAAAAAAACGGAATTACTCCTCAGAACCACTAGAAGTACTCAGAACTGGCAAAAAGACAAAGTACGTATTGTACCCGATCTTTTGCAAAAACAAAATCAAGTTTTACCAGACTATAACATAAATAAGGACACAACTAAAGGATTTAGTGTTAATGTGTCATAAACAGTCTGCACAAAAAGCATGGCATTGTGCGTTTCGGCAGGGTTAATTCGCATACGTATAAATATCAAATGAAAAGAAAACTTTTTTTCAGTGGCTGCCGTGTGTTGTTGTTGTGATGCTTATCGGTATAGTAGCAATGTTGGTAGCGGTATTATTGAATTTGCCTGAATCAGCTAACATTCCTAAAGCATCAAACAATGGTTTGACATCAGCTCAAAGTTCAAATATAACAGCTAAACATAAAGAAGGTAAGAATTTGTGGTTATTTAAATGTTACATCTGTTGCACAATCAGAGTGCTAAAACCAAAATTCTGAAATAAGATAAAAGGAGAAATCATTATGACACATTTTCAAGAACAAAAACAACTAATAATATTTGTTGCAAAGACGACGAAACAAAACTTCAAATAAACATTATCATATGCATATTTCTAAGAATCGAAAAAAAAACTCCGCGGATTCACACCTTAGTATTGGTAGCTGAAATTGTATTGGACAACACGTTTGCATGCCTAAGTAGAATCGTCACATTGTTTCCAACTCGTTATGCCCCTATCTTTTGAGTATTTATACTAAGATAACAAAACATGTTTTGTTTTTTTTTATTTTTAGTTTGGAGTTTCACATACATTAACATATGAATTGAACATTCTGCTAAGTAAATACGGATTGGAAAATGTACAAATTTAGACGATTGCTGCTTTTGATAATCAATATTTTCACAATAACATTAAAACTGATATATTCAAGAGCTTACACATACTGTAATACAAATGGCGATTTGAATTAATGATAAAATATTTTCTGTCTTATACAGATTTTGTTTAATTAAAAAAAGAAAGGATGGCTCTTTTTATTTGGTTAGCATACACTGCTGACCAATATAGAAGCTGTATTCAAGAAACGACAAGTTATTAAAATATTTATAGTCTAATATTTACAAAATATAACAAATATAATTGAAACTGATGAGTATTGTCAATCTTTTGTTCTAAATTGCAACGTTTTTTTTTTCTTTAAGACTGCCCCGATCGAGTTACTTTAGATTTCATAATGTTTTACATGTTCGCAATTCGCAACTTTGAATTTCTGTGGTCCTATGGGCTAGGTATTGCTGATCCCCAAACCACCGATGATATTCAACTAACGAGTTGTGTTGGGGTAATAACAAAAAAATATCAGCAACTTAAGTTGTAACTGTTATCCTTTTTCAATAAATCTTTCATCCGTTAAGTTAAGAATTATATATCAAATATCAAATTGATCAACTACTTATGGTATGCTTAACGTACAGTGGCAAAATGTATAAAAATACATTTCCAGTACGATTCTCAAATTGATAATTACTAGCGATTCATACATGATACTTGCAAAATTCAGTGTAAGTTTACGATAATATCATTTCTTTTTCAGATAATTACTGCATACACTATACACGACCTGAATTTTTGGAAAGCCGTACGTATCGTCTCCTAACTAAATCAGTAGAGTAATTTATTTTTTCATCATAAATTGGTTGCATTAAATACAGCCATGTTTGTTTTTTAATAGACCAATAAATATTGTCTTATGTGAATAGACACACGTCACACCTTCTTTCTTTATATTAAGTTTAGACACTTTTTTGCGTCACATAAATGATTAACTTTATTTATCCCAAACTGAGGCAATGCAGTTTCATTTAAAAAACAATTCTTTAGGATTCTGCCAAAATTGGTCTATTCCGATTGTTTCGATTACAAATACACACATACAAATGCTGAATACTAAAACATAATGAGAAGAAACATATGGTTAAATACAACGAATAAATTTAACAATATTATTCCGAACGCATTACGATGCAATTGTACGAAAAACATAAAAAAAAATCACGATTTCACTAAATATGTAAATCCCATTTTTATTTTGCATATCAAATATTTTTTATGGAAAAAAAAAAACCCCAAAAAACACCATAAGATTCGATATTGTGTATATGTTACAATGAATTTGTAAAATCAGTGATCATGTAAATCCCTTAAATTTTCAGGTATTATGTAGAATCACTGGTTAATTTAGGAATTATATATAACCTCTAGAGATTTCAGAAATTATGTATACTCGCTAGAAAAAAACGTCAGGAATTATACATAATATTTGAAATTGAGAATAACTATATATTTTCGAATGTTTAGCACAAAAGATTGAAATATAAAGCACAATATATAAAAATGTTAGATACACTACATAAGCATGTTACACAATAGTTTAGAATGTTAAGCACAATATTAAAAAAAACAATCATTTATTTTAAAAACTTAGTTTGGGCAGTAGACTATTGCACATGTGTCTTGCTTTTTAAAGGCGCATCTGTTTGATTCATATCTGTTTACCAAAACATCAACTTTTAAGAAAAAAACCTTGTCCTTCACCTATTGAATAATATTTTACAGCATGTCTAAGAGAAATAAAGGTTGTGAAAAAAGGAAATCAGCAACCTTGAACTGTTTCTTGTATAAGATATAAGGAAGATACCATGTTTTGGCAAGGAGGATGTTTTTAGGGCAACTTTTGTCTCTACTCCAAACATTATCTTGTATAGTCTCCGTTAACTACCAGAGTGGAAGAAGTGGTAAAACATCACTAGGAAAATTGTTCACTAAATATAGACCTAGGAGTAGTAGATTAGAAATTAAAACTGTCAACTTTAATTTTCAAGCAATAAGAAAAACAAACGATAAGATTTCTGTACTATTTAATTTTTCTAATCAAACAAATCATTTCGGGGAATTTGTATGTAAATCGGTGGTCTTTTTCTGGGATAATATATTATCACTAAGGATTTTAGTGATTCTAAATAATCCCTGAAAAAGTCAGGGATTCTACAAACCCTTGATTAAACAAATTCACTGTTACAGTAACATATATACAACAATAAGACAAGCACACATGATATTAAAAAAATCCAAACCATTTTAAGTTAAATGAATGAACTACTTAAACGACTCATTTGCAAACGTATCACAATAACCTATTTCTATATTAGCAGTTATTTTTTTTGTTTTCAGTTCCCGATGACATCGACCTCCTGTGTGAACCTCAGCTAGTTAAAGAAGGTAATTATGCATCCGCATTTTTATATTTTTATATCATTGTTCATCTGAAAACAGACGCTTGTCCGCAACTACATTTATATGTTAACTCTCTTAATGGGACCACAAAATGTATGTCCAAATATTTATGATGCATATCCATTCTTTAACTAGAATGCTTTTTTGTTTAATATTACCCATATTTTATATATATTTACCAAGTTTCCACCGAGTACTGTCATCTTATTATTGAAAATTACTGAAAATACATAAAAAGAAAGCCCAACTTCTTAGTGTAATAGACCTGTTTCATAAATTCAAAACAGACGTTTAACTTCAATCTAGAATCTACCATAAAACAATGTCACGAATTCAGTTCCCTTTTACTATTTAAATCCTAGTTCCTAAATAATAGACTTTATTAATCACAAATTATACACATAACAATAATAAGTCCCGATTACCAGAATACGGCATTTACACACATGTATGGAACGCCGTTATAAAGAGAAAAAGACACACATAAAAAACTATGTCATATATAATAAGTATGTATACATAAAGCAAAAATATGTGCATATGAAGTTAACAATGTGCATTTATTATTAACGTATGTGAATACATGTGTACATATATAGAAAAATATGTGCATATATTAAAAAGTATGTGCATATATAAAACATCTACGACGTTCCATACACATGCAACAATCAGTTACTCCCGTGTCTGTAACCATTAAAAAGGGTTTCACTAAATAGTTGCTCCAAAAAATCTTTACACCAGCAGTTTTCATTAAGAATATCAACAGTATATATGTTTAACGGTCGCTAGATTGGATTTCGTTTTGTATTTTACTTCAAAAATGTTAGCTTCTGTTTTCTTATTGTTCATGTTGTTGGATAAAAGATTGGAAGACTACAGTTACCTCTCTATTTATCTAAATATGCTCGACGTTTTAGTGTATTAAATTATATTATTATTTGTTGATTATTGTTCTAAGTATACTTCAACTGACAATCTAAGATATACATGTATTTTAGTGATTTTGTACTCTTGCTAAAGAATAATTAGTTTTATTTTATATTTCTTATATTCAAGGAACGAAAAAAGACTGGTTTCCTTGTCCAAACACTCAGCTATTCATACCAGCATATTGCATGTGTGATACTAAAGCCCAGTGCATTAACTCATCAAAAGACCAATATCGAAAACAAAACTGTAAGTCATGGTTTTTTATGATCCGGTAACTGTTTTTAAACTATTGTATTACTATGCATTAATTGTTTGTGTATATAGTTATTTTCTTCTCCTTTGGCTTAAACGAAGATAGTAGATCATATAATGTACTCATGATTGGAAAACTATTTTTCGCTTTTAGACTGGTCTGATTATTATATTATCCTTCTGACTGGTATCGCCTTATTTTAGGCGTGTGTATTTATTTTGTACTGCATATCAAATTCAAAATTATTAATACAGTTATAAACACTAAATACGAAGGAGCATACATGATTTGTATTTAATATTAAATATGTATACATTTTAATCAAGAATGGTTTATTTTTTAAACTGTAAAATATTAATTTAAAACGCGCAAAGTTAATGAAATGTGTGGCACAATTTAAATAATAAATTTCTAAATGCGCTTCAAATTTATTGAAAGCTTTGATTCCTTAACCAGATTTTTTAGAAAAAAGGAATCAAGGTACGATTGCCAATGAGACAGCTATCTACCAAAGTGCAAATGCATTGAATATAAGCAATTTAATATAACCGTACGTCCTCAAACAATGAAAACTCCATATCGTGTAGTCGGTTCTAAAATTCCCCGAAATGAAAAATGTGAAATAATTTAGGAGAGAAAACTATCTTTATAATTCATCACAAAATTAACAAAAACACAAATGAAAGACATGAACCAACAACAATCAAGGACAACCAACGGTAACCACTGAAGTAAGGCCTCCTTACTTTGGAGCGGGATTAAACATGCTTTTGAGCGATAAACACTCCCTCTAATCGTAGCATAAGATCACAACATCAAAACAAACTATAAAAATCAGACGAAAAGGACTGAACTCATCAGATCGATTCAGAAAACAGCAAACATAAACAAAGAACGGACATGGCAGGGTATTTACCAAAGCCTCATTTCTTTACAAAAAGGGTACCAAGTCTGAGAGGACTCGTAGTTACTAGCAGCTAGTTCGGAGGCAATAACAACTAACAAAAATCCCTTTAACTATGACTTAAGAATATTAATAAGTAAACATCCAACATCAAATGAATTAAGTGTAAAGACGTCATGGATATTCAGAAAAAAAAAGATGACCATGTGCAATGCCAAAATAAAGGAGCGAAAGATTTTAGAATCGTTAACCTACATATGTGTACAACAAATCTATTAGTTTGATGTTAATTGGTTTTGATATCTAAATCAATATTTATAGCATTTAGTACATTATACTAGCATTTAGTTTATTTTATAAGCATTTATTACATTTTATAACGCGCAATTTTAACATTTTGGAACTTATATAAATTTAGGTATACACTTAAAAATTAAGACGAAATATCATTTGATCAATAAATAAAAAATGCTAATGTGTCATGCTCACAACTATTTCATTTCAATTACAGGCACTACATGCAGAGATGAAATGCACTGCCCGTGCCAAAATAATGGAAAGTGTGAGAGATGTCCTTCACGAGGGCATCCAAACGAAAACAAGTGTTTATGCCCGTATGGTATGTAAACAGATAATTACTTGCATTATATAATTGTTCACCAAGGAGATTTGTTCCCCCTATTTTCATGTTTTGCTAATACACAAATACGAATATGTGATATGACCTATTATGAGAGATTTCTCCACCAGAGACCAAAATGACATAGTAGTTTATAACTTTAGGTCACCGTAAGGTCTTCAACAATGAGTTAAAAAAGAGGAACAAAACAAAAGAATAAACAAAACGAACCACAACAAACAAAAACTAGGGGTGATCTTAGGTGCTCCAGAAGAGTAAGTAGATCCTGCTTCACATGTGGTAACCGTCGTGTTGCTTATTTGATAAAAAAAATCCGGTAAATAGTCTAATTCGGTAGGTCACATTAATGAAAGGGAAGGTATTATAGTAACAACGTCAGGAACATATCCGATGTTATTTGTGAAACGGTTATGTCATAACGGTCAACCAACTCGTGATGGCGTCCGTATTATTTACGAAGAGATCATTTCAACTTCACAATTTGGAACTCTTGATTTAAAGGGGCACTAGCTGTCAAATTCATGGTCACCAATTTGGCTCAAATTCTCATATTTGATTTATAACAATGTAAAATATTTATCCACACTATCAAAAGTCTAAAATAAACAGTTTACAGAGCATGGGGTAGATAAAATATAGGTTCGTTTCGTGTGTATTTTAGTCCAGACGCCATATAATTAACTATCGATTTGACCTCCGATGACAATATAAGCGATGTAAACATAAATAAAGATATGAATAGATGAAATCAACACGTGCAATTGGATTTTTATAGGTCTGTTTGATTTTATTATATAGATTAAAAATAGATGTTTCTCATTGCTTTTAACCGTAAAAGAAAGATTGTATGTGCATCGAATTAGTAATCAATAATTTACCGTAAAGTACACGTACAATGCATGCGTTGTTAATCTCTAGCTAGGGGTTAAATTGAAGTTCACATGAATACAGATTTAAAGAGGTCGACTCATTCACTTGCAAATGAAAACCTAATTATCAATGTTTCTTAGCGTAATTTGAAAAAAATAAATCTTATTGGCTGCAAAAAGCGAATTGTTATTTCACTATTTCCCTTTCATTATTGATTGAACAAAAACAAAACAAAATTTAAATTTTCTATATATCTCGTAGCTAGTGCCCTTTAATAACTTCCGTGTGAGCAAGAACCCTCTATCAAGAAAATCATGATAGGAAATGCAAGCATAGGAATATCGTATCAATTGGAAGTTATATACATCGTATGCAGGTGCAGCTATAATGTTGCTACTTAGTAATGGAAAGTTCAAAATTGGAAAGCTGAAATCATCTCTTTTGTCGTAAAGTTCTGTTTTCAATCGATCCTTATTGTCAATATCTAGATGTTAGTCTAGATATGATGCCGACTTAACTGTATCTGTTGTATCGTGTATATCTAGTTCAATGGGATAGATGCGTATAACATAGTCACCAAATTTTGAATTATTTAGTGAAAGAACATCATATATATAGCGGAAAGTAGTGTTAAAGGATATTGCTAACTATACCGCATAGTCAGCTATGAAAGGCCCTGAAATGACAAATTATTGTAGAAAAATTCAAACGCGAAAACAAATGTCTTGATTTACATACTAAACAATGAACGAAAAACAAATATGATATACAGCAACAAACTACAACCACTAAATAACAGACACTCACATACAGAAATGTTTTACTTTAATACTTTAATTTGCAAAATAAAAAAAAGTTTATTTTGCTTTTTTTTATTAAAATTCAGCAAGATTCATTATTTAGGTCAGTATTGGGGTTTTTCCCTTAGTTTTAAATGTGCGTTTGGTGGTTTTTTTTATTGAAGACCAAATCATTTGAGTGGCTTAAGACAGCGGATGTGTTTTCTTTTTCCTCATCTTTTAATAACTTTTCAGGTACGCAGGGGAAATATTGCACGAAAATTGATGTAAGTAACATAAATATAGGCAACAGTGAGTCAGGTGTTTTCATTTTTTTTTCTTTTTCTGGCAAAATTGAGACAGAAATGTAATAAGAAAAAGGTTCTCGAGCTTCTCAAATTTCTACTAAAAACAACATGAAATTGCTTGTGAATGGTAATCTTAATCTCAAACACTCAAAAGTTTGATAACAAAAGTAATACTCATATTTTATAAATATAATAACTCTGGATAGGTTATAATAATTATGGTCCATTAAATTATTTAAAGAAGAGCATAAAAACGTACAAAATATTTTCAAAACATAATGAATGCAAGGACCATGTAAATGACATTGAACAGTTAGAAAACACAATTTCCTATCTATTCTTTGATTTTTACAATTACTGTGCTCCAACAAATTTTCGGGCTATTGAATATCTCGACTATCGCAAATAGGAAAATGATGCAAATATTAATCGTTGCGAATATGTAAACTGATGATCTATTGAAATTTAACTACAGATAGAGTTACATATCGTAAAGTTAAATTGCCGCGAAGCAGGCTATAAAAGATTAAACGCAAAAATAAGTTGATAGACAAAATGTTTACATTCTCTTGGTTTTTTTTTATAGATTGTCTTTTTTTAATTAATTTTCAGAAAAGAAAGTGTAATCCGGCATCTAAATCAGACATGTTTGTAACCTACGCTAGGTGTAATAACAGTAACAACAACACTTGTTTGATTGACTATGGCAAGACTATCTTCAAATGTGATTTGTCTGGTAAGTCGACAAACTTTATTTTTCAAGTTTGATGCAGATGTGTTGACAATATTTTATCTATCAAGATTGAAGATAATCCTAACGTACAAAGAAGATATAGTTGTCGAGCTCAATTCTTACTTATTCAAACTTTTAAAAAGACCGGTATACTTTATATAAGAATAGTGGAGAAGGATCTGCTAACCCTTCTGGAGCAGCTGAGATCACCCCTGTTGTTGGTTGGGAACTTGTTGCTTAGTATATAGTTTTCTATGTTGTGTGTTGTGTACAATAATTTTTGTGTTTGTCTTTTTCGATCAACAAGTTTTAATGTCATCTTTCACGCCTTTTCATAGATTTTTTAACAATTGACCTTTAAAACAGATGCATTTGACAATAATATTGAATACGGCATAAAATGGAGAAAGTGTTGTGTTCTTATTTTTTTTTAAAGATACAACATTTCATTTTGAACGTTCCCACTTTTCCCTCTATTTTTTTTTCACTTTGTGATATTTGTTGACCTAATCTCATGTAGTTTACATTTCATTATTGTTTCGATATACACGATTTTGAAGACAATAAGTTATGTCTCGAAGTTCGATGGAGGCTATACAATTGTTTATACAGAGATAAAGATTTTGTCAAAATTTATGTAAATTTTATTTTGCCATTGAAGTATGAATCTACTTGTTACAACTACATACTACATAAACATTGCTAATTTGTCTCCTTCAATTTATAGTAATATATGGTATATCAACGATTTATTTTAAAAGTAAGGCAAAACATGTAAAGGGGATATTCAAACTCCTTTTTCAACTGATTTTAATACATTGATCTTGTACTGTTTCACCACTGTCACAGGTTAAGGATGGTTTAGGGATGCTTACTTAACTAGTTTAACCCCGTTAGTTTCTCGATGTGTCCGTCCCAAGTCAGAATCTTGTTTCTGTATATCATATGTGTGTCTTGTTCATTATTTTGTTTATAAATTAGGCCGTTAGTTTTCTCGTTTAATTATTTTACTTATATAATTTCGGGGACTATCTGAGTATGTTGTTTGGGTTTTCTCATTGTTGAAGTCCGTACGGTGATAAATAGTTTTTTTTATGTCTGTTTCATTTGATCTCTGGTGGAGATTTGTCTCATTGCCAATCAATTTGAAACCTGCAAATAGCCAAATCCATCTAATATTATTATGTTTTATAGACTGATTCATTTCAGTAAGTTTGATAGTTTTAGCTTGCTTAAAGTATCTTAAGTTATTTTTGAATATAATAATTTACTTCAATTTATAATGTATGTTATAGATAATGCATATTTTAAGGTTTTTCTTGTCGTAGAACACACCGAGGGGTGTCAGGATTGATCAAATGAAAGACCGACTGGAGGGAGGTCTTTCTTTGAACAATCCTGACACCCCAAGGTGTGTTCTACGGCAAAAAAAAACGTAAAATATGCATTATCTGACTTATATACCGTCAACAAATATTAATTTTATAAAGATTTGTAAAATTTAGTATCCTTTTTTACCGACAACACTAAAGTGGGATATTCCTTTCTAATGCGTTCAGGTTTAATACGCCCTGCGGCTCTTTTAAAATGTGAAATAAAACTCACTAAATAATTTAGATATAAACCTTTTAAAAATTGTTATCCTCACACATTAAAAAATATTACTGTAACTGCATGAAGTAAAACACAAATGTATTGTTTCCATCCGATAACGGTGTATGACAAATACAAGACACATTGTAAGTTATTTATTGTATCACTTAGCTTATGGGAAAAGGGGAAGGGATATGTTTTTTTATTTTCGTTTTGTTATGTTATTTCTATCGCGGAAAAGTTGTTATTTATTTAACCATTTTACTTGAAGGGAATGAAAAATTCAGAAAGATTGTCTTTCGAATAGCAATACATTTTATTAAAAGATAATCAGGATAAAATTATATACCCTCCGTACCCGACCCTTTCGTGAGTTATTTTATTAGTTGATCATTTGATAGAGTAAAAGATATACATACATTTTAAAAAGTTACAAACTGACACGAAGACGAATATAAATACATGTAGGTCACAGTATGATTTCCTATTCAGTGTATATCGTTCTGAACATGCATGAAATATTTGCCACTGGACGTTAAGCAATCAACCTATTCAGTTTGACTAAATAAGATTTTCAAAATCTTACACACGAATATGTTAAATCTGGATTTATTTTATGAAAGTCTATATTAAAATTCATCTGACCTATATGATAATGTTTCTCTCTTATAACGATAAATCAACAAAACTTCACGTTATTTGTTTCTAAAACTAAATTGCGGGTCTACAATGACGGTTTCTTTTACATCTATCATCGGTTGAACTTTAGAAAATAAATTTCCAAATCGGCAACAAAAAAATATTAGACGAATAAAATGTTGAAGTAAATCATAGAGTGCATGTTTATCAAGGAAAATAATGACCTTACACACAGGTCATTATTTTATGCCTTGGAGCATATACCATTGAAATATGGTATCGTCCGGGTTGATTCTGAAAAAGAATGACCTGACGTTCTGAAAGAAAATAACTCCAAATAGGTATATAATTTGTATGAACCTGCGATCCTTTTCTTATGATTTAATTATTTATTCATTTGTCCCGGTTCTTTTTGTGATCAAGGGGAATGCATAGATATAAAAGACCAAGTTAAACACCTCTTTATGTATGTTACATTGTAATTTGTCTATCCAAGATCATGAATATTGTTATTGAATGTTTTATATCACATTTTTTTTTAGAATTACCACCCTCAGACAAAGGTGAATCTATTCTGATTTTGATGTTACTTTTTTCGTTAGACTTGTTTTAATACTGCTAGGTGTTTAGCAATACGACTTGTTTCGGCGTCAATGATATGCATTTTTGATATTCGTCGTTAATTAGCGCTCAAATGCAGCTACTCAAACTATCGATCTCTGAAGTAACCATTACCTTGAACTTTGATAGCTGCATGATAACAATAAATACTTTGACTGTTTGAGGAAAAAACTGACAATTACAACTGATCTTACAAAAAAGAATTTGACATTGTCTGTCCATGTCTTTTTGGTTCTGCTGTTCAAACAGTTATTTTGAAATGTATAATCAGTCCAACACTGAATTCTATTGGATTCTAGTTGAAATAGATTTCTTCGTGCACCATAAATGCTTCTGAATTTCTTAACAACTCAGTTTTACTACACTTTTCAGAGTTAAAACCAGTGTTTAACATAGATATAAATAGTAAAATTAAATTAAATTACATGTTTATGACGAAAATTGTTTCTTTAAAATCAAGGCTAGTCATGCGATATGTTGTTTAACACAAAATGAGATACTAAGTGTGTGCACAGAGACTTATTTAAAAAGATGTATTCATTTTCATTTAATATATTTTTGAACTTTAACAATTAATAGAATATTGTATACAGAGTTTGATGGTTTTATGTAAATAACTTCGTTACATTAGAAGACGTTGTGTTTAAAGCCATATGAAACTTCAAAGATGAAAAATGTTGCATATGTGGGTTTTTTTTTTACAACTAAATGGCTAATTTTCATTATAAAACAAATTTACATATATTTTTGTCCAAATTAATAAGACGTTTGCTTTTTCTGATAGTATGCTTCCAGTCAACAATACACTCAAATGTTTTCCGTATGCAATTACCTCAGCGCGACCTTTCTCTTTAAACTCCAGTGATCGGGAGGGATATCAAATCAATAGAACTGCAACAAACATTAACATTGCTTCGTCATCTACATTATCTATATATTATTTTATATTGTACACGTTCTTACCGGACTATCCATGCTTTTTTTTTACTGTTTACAAAGGTGACAATCGGTAAACGCCGGCTTTAACACTCCACCATTACTTATTTGCCATATTTATTTTCACTACAACACTGACCTAGTGAAATATATTTTTGACGATTATACGTAATGAATGCGTAAAACATATATAGACTTGAAAAGAAGACTGAGTTAAGAATATATATATACATTGGTGCTAGAATTGAATTAACTCTATTTTCAACAGTCACTTTTTTCATATGACTTTAATATTTTTGTTCATCTTTTCAATCTAGTTAACTCTCGGTAACCTTAATAATGTTGGTATTTTGTTTGAAATAAAGAAACTTTAGTGAAACTTAAGTTTTTTTTCAGTAAGTAAGTGCGAGGATTCTTTGAAACGGAATACTATTGAATTGGTAGTACTTGTGATGTTGTAGTACTGTATTATAATTTTATTATATATCTACATAGTTTTCCTGAACAGATGTTGGTATTTTTTTATTGTTAGTCCATTGGTCCATTTTAAACGCGGTACACATGTGATTTAACAAATACGATAGCTAAATCTCATCTAGAATGTTTTTTTCCTGTCAGAATCATAACTTTCCGATGATGTGTTCACCTTCGCAGTAAATTTGATAAGATTTGACTGCGGTGAACCAAACACTTCATATGAGTGTAGACATGTTAATTAACATAAGCTGTAATAAGACATGATACAATTTGTTTTCAATGCAATGAAACAAAGATCCGAAAGAGAGATTTTGTTAAATATATGTTTCCCTTCATATAAATGATAACAGTTCAATATATGAATGTTTCATTTTGTAGAATTGCCAGAACATCAACGAAACTGTTCAGATATTGATGTTGAACAAGGACGGAACGCCTTCCAGGTAGCCATAGGTATGAAATATCGTTTCAACATATAATTATAGTTTGTTCAAATGTTGTGCTGTACACTCCTGTCCCAGGTTGACGGATAATTAAGCACTCAAACAATAGATGTCATATGTGTGTATGCCAAATACGGTCCTTTATGGAGCAATGCAAAGGATATAATCCTAATTCCATCATATCAACATATATTCAAAAAATGAAGTACCAGAATAAAAGGTATAACACCCGCTATGATAAAAAATAATAAGAGGATTGTGAATGTTCAGTTCTATGCGGTAAAGATGTTTGTGGCAATAAAACCTTAGAAGCAAACATATTAGTGATTCGAGTACCTAACTAAGGGATACAGCAGGGTGTTATATTTTTACAAACTTTGTGTCGCTAAACCATCAAAGCATTCGAGTTATATATATTAAGACAGAGGGGCCATTTTGTGGCTTTCGTAGTGGTAGGGATTACCAGAATTTGTGTTTGAAAATCGGATAGATATAAATCACCTCTCGTCTATACCAACAAGTTTTATTAATCAGACCTATTGCTGTCTCATTTTTATTTTCACAGTTTGCCTCCTAGGGAGCTCTTATAGCTTGTCTAACGAAAGTACATGCATTTCTTTTTAAAATTCCAACGTAAATAACTTCACTATTCAAGAAGGTAACATTTCAGACAATGACAAATCTATCTTTCTCTCCTTTGGCCTATTCATAAAAAGTACGATGACAACTTTCCGTCTTTAAAATGGACATCTAAACTTCACACAGCGTTGTTAAAACAGATTTAATGTCATAAATCTACCTGGATATAGATTCAAATTTATACAGCCCGTACAGCTAAAACAACTTTCCTCAGACAAGCGTTTAAAAGGTGAAGTTCATCTGTAAATCTTTTCCTCAATTATGACACAACTTGACGACATAGAATATATAACAAAGTAGAAGGTTTCCACTTTCAATTTGCCAACTTTTGAATAGTAAATATTTTGAGTCGTTAATAAAAAAAGTTCATTGTGATTCTGCAGTTTATATGTTATTGTTGTTCTGTTCTATGCATTTCTCTGTGCTGAGTGTTTCTTGTGTTTGTTTGTATGTGCATGTATCCCTTTCACGGGATGTTGTCATTTTAACGATATTTAAAGAGTTACTATTGTTACTTTGGTTTTTTTTCTCTTTTAGTTGATGTGTTTCTCTCGGTCTAGTTTTTAACCTTCATTTGTGTTCACTCAATCGATTTATTACTTATGAACACAGGTTTACTATTGTTGCTATATAAGCGGAAGGTGTAAGTTTGCGTTGACTTCAGTGTTCCTGTTGTTTCTTTGTTTTCATCATTAATATATTTTATGTTTTCCCTTTGGTTTTAGTTTGTAACACGAGTTTGTTTTTCTCTATCGATTTGTGATTTTTTAATATCGGTATACAACTGTTGCCTTTATTTATCATTGAAAAGTCGGTAACTAAACAAAGGAGTTGTATGCATTAAAATTAAAAAATACATATACTACTGCTGTGCATGGTTCTGGAATACTTACGGGTAAAAGGGATACTTTTTTTGTATTATCGTAGGTTAATGCTACATCTTTTTGTTCTAACAGAAAAAAAAACCAACATTTCTTTGTATTATTGTAGGTACTTGCAATATCTTTTTTTACTTACAGAAAATCAAGAAAAACAGAAGAATTCCGTGGTGTTTCCCACAAAAGCAATATTAATTGTTTGTATTATCCTTACTGTCGGTGTCCTCGTTATTGTACTGGTATACATTTGGCGTAGAAGAAATTCAAGTTAACAACCAGAAAGTGTATGACGGTGACGAATTTGTATTTTATATGTAATTTGCTATTAAAATACAGTCTACGCTTGACGATTGAGAAGCTAAAAATAACTCATTCCATGGCCATTAGATGGAAGATCAAACTACCAATTGTTTTGAGGATGGCACAATAATCTCATATCATTATTAACAAAATTAGTTCAAACCATACTAAGAGTTTGATTTGGAAATGCCAGAGCAACAAGGAAAATTAGCTATAATGTTATAAGTGACGTTTGATTTGCCTTTTGGTGATCATAATGTAATTACATTTAAAGCTTTACATGGAATGTTCACGAAATTCATCTGGATAAAAGAGCTAATCAAGAGGTACAATTTGTAAAATTGTCAATGGGATGGCAATTATGAAATAGTATCAAAGAAATTTTCCTGAAATTTAAAATTCAAAATTGCCGTTTCCACGTGTACGAGAGGATATACACGAGATTTTTCCAGTCAGGTAGTAAGAAATATTAACATTGTAATTGTTATGAGAAAAATTGTATGACATATACTATTTGTGTCTCATTCACAGATGGGGTGAGACAAACTGTTAATATCATCCGTCCTTATTGTGTCTGTTACAGAAGTGTTATAACAACAATGTGTTCATTGCTCACATTGGAAAATAATATGTCTTCTATATGAAATGCATACACTATGTTTTCATGAACCGATTTTATTTTTTGGGGGCATTACATATAACGGGACCTGATCTTATTTCTCTTAAACAAGATGCAACACGTGTCGCGGTTTTCGTTTGAATGAAATAGCATTAAGTCGTTAACAGGGTTTTATTAATTGTCAGGGTTCCCTAAAGCATAATAAGTTTTTTTTCTTAATTTGTACATATCGATAGCTTGTCAACAATAAGTCCTGAATAACGTTTATCTGTTAACAAATACAAATCTGCAAAATGGCTTCATATGACATATACGTGTCCCAATTTAAGGCAGATTGGAATAATTCACTTTAACAAGTTGAAAACGTGAATGCATATTTCTACAGACATAACTTAATATTAATGGTTGCTTGTTTTTGACTGTATCGAAAATTCAAATTCGGCTAAATTAAGAGAAAAACGTAAATTAATTCAATTCCTAATATTGTAATAGATAAAGAATAATGAAATAAATATCTTAATCAACTTATAAAGATAGTAGTTAATCTTATAAAATGATATATAAAATGTTAAATAATAAATATATCGAACTCCAAGGAAAATTCAAATCGGAAAGTCCGTTAACAAAGGCAAAATAAAAAGCTAAAACAAATCACACGAATGTAACCACATGAATTGTGTTTCATGCAATTGTTTTTTACCTATTACTGCTTGAAAAATGTGATAGAAAGCACTTTAAATAATTTTGTTTCTTAAGTTGTGTATAGTTTTTCTTATGTTTTAGTTGATGTTAGTTATTTTTATTGTTAAACAGTGTCTTTATTAGACAATAGATACAAAAAAATAAAACACATGTCTTACCATCAACATGATTAAAAACACACTACTTCAATGAAACGTGTAAACTGTGAGTAGGACTTAAGAAATAGGAAATGATAATCACTGTCTTTTTAATTGTCCTCTTTGTTGGCTCAGCGAATCTACAAAGGGTCAATAACGAAACGTTGTTCGCCTTGTAAGTTAATATGTCACTATAGTATAACTAAAAACTCAGTTAATAATGTTATTTTAAATAAAATGATACACAAATATATTTCTGCAGCTTGCAAGAAAATATCTCGTGACATAAACATAAATTTGCATTCGTCTGCTTAAAAATCGATTTGACCGAACTTATACTTCACTGAAGATTCATTTCTGATGAAGCAAAATATAAACTTTTTCTGTTTGCTTATGGCAGTCATTTTTTAATAATTCTGTTTTCCTTCATTGTTTTGTTCAGATGTATAAATTATTTTATTGAAAACGTTCCACAAATTTACCTCGTCTTTCATGCTACATGGTTTTTTTTAAATCAGACGCGTATTGTGTTTATATCAACACCAACAACAAATATCTGAAAGAGGGTTTTATTTGCCTTCACAAAGACTGTCTGTCCGTTAACCTTATCAAAGGTAGATTCCAAAATTTTATGGCAATGTGTTGCATTCTGATTTCGATCTTTTACCTGTACGTAATCTATTTTTTTTCAGAAAATATTTTTATTTGAGTGTTTATCGTTAAATTTACACCAGCCAGCAATGCCACATTAAAACATAATTGCTGCTTTTCATTCGTTTAACTACGGGTAATTCATTGATATTCCAATTATTGCAAGTGGACTTTTTACCTTTACAATTTCATATATTGCAGTGAAACAAAGATCGGGTTGATTTCCACCTCGATCGTAAAATTTTTCTCTCTATTTGGGGTATGGATTTTTAAAAACAATGATTATATCATAGCTCTTGATGAAAGTTTATTATAAATTGAGCGTATATCTTCCAGTTGATACGTATATGCTGCTGGCATGCTGTTACATAGAAAAAGAAAGTTCTGAAATCATTACTTTTGTCCTAAAATTTTGATGTCAATCGACATTAATTATCAATATCTAGATGTAAGTTCATATATGAAAATGCTATACCCTTTATTTCAAACAAGTTGGGGAGGGAGCCTTGGTGGCCAAGTGATCTTAATAATGTTACTATTGTAATCACTAGTCAGTCAACACTGAGGTTGTGAGTTCGAACCCCGCTCGTACAGGTGCACTTGACTCCAATCTTAATTGACCAGGATTGTCAGTTTTTTTTGGTCAAAGGTCTGTGATTTTCTCCGGACACTCCTGTTTCCCCCACCAATTGAAACTGGCCGCTAGAAAATAGCGATCAATCAGTGAAGCAATCAAACACGTTGGGATAGATGCGTAGTCACCAAACTTTGAAAATTTTGTAAGAAGACAACATCTTTATAGCGAAAGTTATTGTTATGGAAAGTGGTACTTTCGTTTCATTCATACTTAGACGCTTTTATATGAAGCCCCCCTTTATTTAAAAAGGAATAGGAAATATTAAAAACATATACCAAAGTATCGTTACAAAACAGTTGTTTGTTAAACTTAAAGACAATATTAATCCGGTTTTCATTGGATTTATTTCAAATAACAAGGTAGCCCTTATCAATTTTCAAACCCAAGACCTCGACTTCTAATCGACGCAAATATTTGCTTCTAGTAAATAGTGTATTTACAGGACAATTACGTAACAATAGTTAGTCTATTCGTTTATGACTTTTAATTGACTGCAACATTATTAACATTGATAAAAATTATTGTCCGAATAGTTTTATTGCTTTACTCACAAAAATCGTTTTTTTCTTTCTTTACATTTAATGTTCAACAATAGAACTTCCTGTTATGTAATTCACGATTAAACACGTTTTGTATTGAATTAAGCCAGCTGATATGGGCCTCTTTATTTCTAAATAATTTAATTTTGGATGTAACGCGTCTTCTAATTGACTGCCGTCGTTTTGTTTATCATATCATAGACACAAACGTTTTTTTTCATGATTTACGCTGGTTTAAAATGGAATTTAGAATTAAATTATAAGTATAGCTGCTATATTTTGTCAGTCTATTCGAAATAACATTAAAAAAATGTTGTGCACACTGTTAGAAAACCCACTACGCACGTTATTAAGTGGGCACCACTTTTTTATGGTATTTCTTTATAGACAGAAAAAATATTACAGTCAATCCTTATTTAAAAAAATGCTTATTCCTAAGCCGCCATGCCATATTGTGTGTTTAAATAATTAAATGACATAAACAACATAAATGTGTTTACGTTATTAACCATAGAAACAAGTGAACACAATCCTAACATTCATATTAGTCGTTTTATCTCCTATTATAAAGCGTGTCCATTTATATTATCATCTATAGCTTTACTTTCTTGTGCACTATACATTTCAATCGAATAAGTATTTTAGTCTTAATTTATGTGTGCTGTTTTGTTGGATTTCTTGAAATAAAACATACGTCTTGAAACTGGACCTGTAGAAGAAGCTCCTTTTTTAAAACAATAGACCTTAGTTTTCAACACTACCACCCTCCCCAAAAACAAAAACAACGTATAACGTAACCATGACTAGATTTGATGTTTATTCCATTCCATAAATTGTTTTCCAAGTTATTGAGATTGATATATATTATCAACTATATGTTTCGTAAACAAATTATATATAATTCATTTTTTATCTCACTTATCTAAATCATTTAAAGAATAATTACCAGGGGAAAACATCTGAATGCAGGTGCGGTTAGAAGAAAATTGGACAATATCTTAAAGGTAAATACTGTGCATTTATGGTAAATAGCGAAAAAGGATAAAATGCATGCAAGGAATGTTGATGTCATAAAGTATGATAAAAGGTTGTATATGTATTATTTTTGCACTAACAATCTATGGTTTATTCAGCATTTTGCTCAAACTCTCAATGTGAACAGAACTGGGACCAATGCAGTTTTTGGATGTTGAATGTTTGTATAAAAGCTTTTAATATTTTCCTTGCATTGTGTTATTTTGTTACTTTGATAAAAAAAAAATGTCACTGTTCATTTTGTTTAAGTAAATGTTGTTATCAAATGTATTACCACTTAACAACCTCCTTATCAATGCAAGTATATATGTTTATTTAAGTGTGAAGGATTTTTGATTAAAATGTTGGTTAACTTAAAATCGAACATAGTTTGTAGCTTGTGAACAATCTTTGATTATGTGATTATGATTGTAAACTATATACTAATCATAAAGGAATACACGTTTGCTTGTATATATGATCTCCATTTATGTAACTTTTAATTATATAAAACGGTTTGACAATTATCTTTTTAGAATGTGCAATATCTGATTGTGTAAAATACGCTATGTGATTTACAATTGTTAATAGGGCTCAAGTTTAATTGTAAATATTAAAATAGATATTGTTTATTGAAATCGTTGTAAATTCATACGATATCTTTATTGTAATTATTTGATTTTTAATAGATGTAAGTAAAGAATAAAACATGTTGAAATCAAAGCTGTATTTGTTATTATTTATACAAATCAGTCCACAAGTATTGTGACTATTTATATGTTACAACCTATTCAGCCTATTTAAAACAAGCAAACTTCTCACGACTATTGTAAATAGATCATCAAATGATTTATCGATTAGCTTTGTACGTAACACTAACAGGGTATAAGATATAGGCTTAATTTCAGTTATCTTAATGTGCTTTCTTTACAATCTAATCTACTTAATGAAATAAATGCAGGTTTTTTAATTTATTTTTTTTTTAAAGTTGAACGAGCCAACGTTGTATGCAAAGTTTTACTAAAATTTGGGATATGGCTCATATACTGTTCTTCGAAAAATATATGCAAAAGGATCTATTTTCGTATTTATGTGTCATAGGTAAAAGCATTAGCTATACTCATCTGGTAAAGGGAAACCAATGAAAGGGGATTGTGAAAATATCAAAATGTTTCAGAAATCAAATTCTATTGTTTTGCGTGAATAACGCAAATTGGACTGTTCTGCTAGTTAAACAGTCAGAACACAGCTTTAGAAAAAATGTTAGTTTCATGTGCCGTCCATATCTATTGTGTACAACTAAAGTGACTAAAATATCGGGTAACAGTTACCTTTTATGTTTTAATTGTTGTAAATTAAAATTAGACAAACTCCTAAAACTAACAAATACTATAATGCTTTGTATGCATAATTAATTAAATACATATCTTCTTTCCTGTCTTATTACAAAAGCAATTCCATATATCAGTGTATAAACAGTACATTTTCACTGTATATGCTATTAATAAAGGCATACCGATGTTGAATAGTCATTAATTGAGCGAAAACAAATCTAGGTCACAAACCAAACATCAACAGCTCAACAATAAGAGGAAAACAACGGATTAACAGAAACAATATCCTTGTTTGAATGCAAATACCGTAGTATCAATCCCTATTTATCTGTTACTTTGTTTTTGCACTGAAGGAAAATTGTACGTCAAAGTTTACTTAGTATTCAAATACTAGAGTTTCGGAATTTACATATACGTATTTGTTTTAATATTTCTCAAAAATGTATTTGTAGACAAACGGTCCTGAATCCTGTCGGTAATTATAGTTTGGTTTTGTACACGGTAATTTTTTTTCATTTTTTTCTCAAACTGCTTATTTCGTCTTTATACAAACTTTAGTGGATTAAGACAAGTTGATTTTAGTCATGGAAACGGAGTTAATCATTAGTCCTTGTTGGCTTTTAGACCAAATTACTACCTGTTTTTTTAAGGGGGTGTTTTTGTTATTTTTGTTTTTGTTTTTGGTGTATGTGTATGCTATTTTCGTTGTTTAAGCTCTTTAACTTAATATTATAGGATTCATGCTGTGCTTTAAACCTTTGTCTTTGGTTATTTGGAAGGTTAAGCACTCGAAAACATGTATGTTATAGTCGTTGGTGTTCTCGTTTGACATGTTTATTAAGTGTCCTTTTGGGGATT
This sequence comes from Mytilus trossulus, assembly GCF_036588685.1. Classification (NCBI taxonomy): domain Eukaryota; kingdom Metazoa; phylum Mollusca; class Bivalvia; order Mytilida; family Mytilidae; genus Mytilus; species Mytilus trossulus. The sequence continues at coordinate 62,613,312 of NC_086379.1, forward strand.
TTTATATCTTTTAACATGATACTATTTTTGATTTTTTTAAAGCCGTATCGTGACCAAATGTTCTCTATGAAAAGTTGTCCAATTGTTTATCATGCCTTATTTCTGTTTTTTTTTTACATGAACTTGTAATTAAATAGTATTGGAACTTGTACGTCGTTAACTAGCTATGAAGTTTTAAGGGTTATCTATCTATCATTTCGCTTCATTTGGGCTAGTTATCACTTTGGGTATCAAACTGCATCTTTTTGGATATAACATTAACGGTACTAAGTTTACTTCAACAGGTGTACATTTCGATAAATATTGTGTTTACGGCTACGGTGATTCTCCAGGCCAAATTAACAGTCATGCTTAAAATAAACTAGGCTTAAAAAATACAAACCAGGACAAGAAGAATCAAATGAAATACTGTTATTTAAATGAATTGCAACCTGAGGTTTTCAAAGCCCTGTGCTATTTTTATTTTATTCATTTTTAAATTGTAAAGATTGCCCATTCAGTGTCTATTTACAACGTGTTTTATACCTTATGTACCTTGAATTTATCGATTATTACTATTTATACGGAAAAAAACAGACAAAAGTGTGTCATTGCCAGCTAATAGGCTATCTAAGGTAAATAATGTATAATTTCTGAATTATAATAGCTTAGAGCCTTAAATGAGGACCATGATTTGTAAAAACAAAATAAACTTTTTCAGGTATTTTGACTGTTCATATAAATATGGAAAATACACACAGAAATGCAATTCTTCAGCATTATTGTATATCTTTTTTTTTGTCATTGAACGACGGGGGAAACTCTTTACAGGACTGAAAACATTTCAATCCTTTATGGGTTGATTTAGCATACATAAATTAAATACAAAAATAGGTAAGCAATGAACGTGGTTATCAAATTTGATATATGCTTTTTGTGCTACTTTGTTGAATATTTGTTTGTTTTTTTATGATTGAGATAGTGACACAGTGATGACTGACGTACCCCTATTTTGCCAATTTTACCTATTATGTCTGTTTTGTTCACGAATTGTAATAAAATTTGGTGCGACTTTCATACAAGTAAGAGGTTTTGCGCCATCAAACCAGGTTCAATTCACCATTTTTCAGAGAAGAAAATGCCTGTACTCAGTCGGCTATGTGACAGTTGTTGTCCATTCGTTTGATGTGTTTTATCTTTCGATTTTGCCATTTGATTGGTTACTTTCTATTTTGAATCTTCCTGAGAGTTCAGTATTTTTTGTGATTTTACTATTTAACAATATATTCTTCTGGTATTTTTTAGGTAAAACGGTTGCAAGTAATGAAAAATGTAGTTGTGTCAAAATCGTATTTTTAATCACATACAATGACCAACACAGAAAACAATCCCTCTCCTTTTCAAATATTTTATTTTATCTTTTTTAAAATCACCCAATTGTCTTCTGTCTTGTTCTAATAAAGAAATGATAGGGAAAAAAATCATTTTTGTTCTGAAACAAATTCTAACTTGCATTATATATAAATCAAGAAACTTTTTAAAATCACAATTTTTTATTATCTTCTTTCTCTCAACGTAAATTTCTTCTAAAAATACTCTAAAGACTATTAGTTACATAGTTTGCCAGTAACTTAATACCATTTATACGAGTCAGTAAATTCTACTCATATGGAGTGAGAGCTAAGCTCGAATCCCCATATGGAATTTACTGACCCCGTATATATCGTATTAGGTTACTAGCACAATATGAAACGAATTAAACTAACCGACTATCTTAACATGCGGTATTTAGACGAGTAGTCTTTTATAGTGATCTAGTCGTCAATGCCGTTTGAATTAAGAACCTACTAACATTGATGACGTCATGGTCACATCACAAACTTGTGTCTATGATATGATAAACAAAACGACGTCAGCCAATCAGAAAACGCGTTACATCCTGACATTTCTGACTCGGTACAGACCTTTCCAAAGAAAATAGTGCGTTGAAACTAGTTTTATAGCTAGTAAAACCTCCCACTTATATGCCAGTCGTATAATCAATTGTTTCGCTTTTTGATCATCCACCTCATGTATATGATAAGTAATAAAAAAAAACCAGATACTAACTTATTATTTATCTGACTTGGTCATGTTTAGACAAATTATTATCAACTATTTATTCCGTTTTGTGAATATTTACTATTCCATTGAACGTTTAATTGTTCTGAGAATAAAGGTGACATTATCTTGAATTGCACCTGGTGCACGTTGATACATGTAGTAGTTTTATCTTATTCACTTTATTTATCATATGCATTGTCATTACCAGGAAGTATATATAGTTTAACTTTTTACAACTGCACAATAGAATATGATTCATTAAGAAACCGTTTTCTTAATGAGAAAATTGCTAGGTTTGCAATCTATATGGTACCCTTTACTGTATTAGGATAATGTTTTTTGGGATATTTTTAATTCCGGAAAAAAATTACCAGTAAGTAAAACGTATTTAATATATAGTGTCAAAAAGACAATTATGTTGTTCAACCTTGTAACTATGTTAATTCAGTAGTAATCTCATATTGCAAATCATTTGCATGTACTGAAGTTCAACGGCATATTTTGATTATACACCAAGTTCAAGTGAGTTAACGTAATTTTGTTTAATAAAATGACAAACTTTTTATTTGTATAAGTTTTGAACTTTCCTAAACTAGCCGAGTAAGGCTTGATTCTCCACCTTCCATCCTTGGTCATCATACATGCTTGGACACCATCAATAGGTAGTGTTCTTTTTTTTAGAGATCTAGAATGGTGAAAATAGCATTACTGTTCTACCCGTTTGTTCCCTATCGGATGAACCACATAATCATGTTTGACGCATCAAATTTGCAGACAAGCATAATTCCATGACATATTTTATAAGTTTAGTCATTTGATTATTATGATTGGTCTCGTGTAGATACACAATTACAAGTAGAAATCATAAAATCTTTCGACAAAAAATGATGGTAAGTTAAATGTATACTGAAACGTTATGATTTTGAGTAAAATGAGCTGGTAAATATCTTAAAGGTCGTATTTATAAAAAAAAAAAAAAACCATTTCAATCCGGGTTTCTACTCTACAGTGTTGTCAAAGTAATATTACAGATATAATACATATCATAGATATACATAGTGTCATAATTTATGTCAATATGTAAAGAGGTTCTCAAAATACTGATAACCTGAAATATTTAATAGATATCGATAACATGTACAAATGTTAACTACATTTATATTTGTGCATAATTAAACCTTGTACACAATAATAATCAGCGCACTGCCATGTTTTGGCATAACGCTTCAAATGAGGACAGGAGATTGGGTTAGAATATATAAAATTGTTTGCTTACATACGATTTTTACTACATAAGATGCATCACCAATGGCTTCTTTATTAAATTTATGTTTTATACAAGGATATACAATGCTTACATGCATATATATCATTTATTAAATTCAAAAATCGTCATTGAAAGTTAATGCCATAAGGAGTCTGTTTATTGTTTCCCTATCATTTATTATTTCCTTAAAATTTGTATTACTGGATCTTATTTATTTGTATATTTTTACTAATTTGAATCGTTCAGGAGAAGATACATGTAATACTAAATTTTCGAAGGTAGATAGAAAACGGTGGATAAATGTAGCAAAAAGCATATTGCACGGTTATTTTTAGAATATCTAAAAGCCGATACACTTTGAGACCTCATGTAATGAATAATATTGTTCAAAGTATATTTATGATCGATTATTTAAAGAAAATAATTCTTAAAATACGTAAGATGACCTAAAAAAACATAAAAAAATAAATGACCTAACAACTAATATTTTTTTATGGCCTAGGAAACAATATGACATCTATTAAAATCACACATAATCAAATGAATGAATATATTACACTGAAAATGTTGGTACACTTATTATCCCTTCGTAAATTTTACGGACGGACGCCATCACGAGTTGGTTGACCGTTATGGAAAAACCGTCTTACAAATGATATCGGATATGTTCCCTTACGTCGTAACTACAATCCCCTTCCCTTTCATGAACGTGACCTACCGAATTATTTACCGGATTTGTAATCACATATGCAACACGACGGTTGCCACATGTGGATCAGGATCTGTTACCTCTGGAGCACCTGAGATCAACGCTAGTTTTTGGTAGGGTTCGTGTTGTTTATTCTTTAGTTTTCTATGTTGTGTCATGTGTTCAATTGTTTTTCTGTTTGTCTTTTTCATTTTTAGCCATGGCGTTGTCAGTTTGTTTAAGATTAATAAGTTTGACTGTCCCTTTGGTATCTTTCGTCCCTCTTTTATGGTCGGAAATTAATAATATGACAATGCTAACCTTTGTATGAGGTCGACACAGGATATATCGACCAAAGAAGTAGATCGACCTCGGACATCGTCCTCAGTCAATATACTCCTTTAGGTCAATAATGTCTTTGTATCGACCTTATAAAATGGCTATAATTGTATAATATAATTTATAAGTTGTTGCTTTCTTACGCATGTCATGGCAGTTTAAATAAAATAAAATATATGGAAAACGTTAGTGGTTTTTCATTTTCACTTTTTGTTTTGTTTATGAAATAAACAAAATAAGCAAGAGTGTGTCCATAAACACGGATACCCAAACCGCACTATCATTTTCTATGTTCAGTTGACCATGAAATTAGGATAAAAACTATAATTTTGCATTAAAATTTATAAGTTGTTGCTTTCTTACGCATGTCATGGCAGTTTAAATAAAATAAAATATATGGAAAACGTAAGTGGTTTTTCATTTTCACTTTTTGTTTTGTATATGAAATAAACAAAATAAGCAAGAGTGTGTCCATAGAACACGGATGCCCAAACCGCACTATCATTTTCCATGTTCAGTTGACCATGACATTAGGATAAAAACTATAATTTTGCATTAAAATTAGAAAAATCATATCATACGGAACATGCGTACTAACTCTCAAGTTGGCTGGACTTTGACATCATCAAAAACTACCTTAACCAAATACTTTAACATGAAGCGGGAAGGACGGACGAACGAACAGACCGAACAGGCGAACATCACACTAACCAAAAATAATAAAGTCCCTCTAATATTGTAAAAAACGAATCAAAACACTTTTCTTCTTTGAATATTAAATATAAGAAATCAAAATTACATAGTATTTCCGTTTTTGGTTTCTATAAAAAAAAAAGAAAAAAACGTACTGAAACCTGACAAAACCAGACGGTAACTATAAACAGAACGAATGGAAATTATATAAAATGATACACGACGCCAGAACATAAAACCTATAGCTCCAGTCCTTCCTGTATTAGTTGTGAGTGACCCTGAATATTGATCGTTCTCCCCTTCTTCAAAATCATTCTTCTTAATAAGTACTCCTAGAAAATCTCACAATTTCAATACATATGTTGTCGATGCTTAACTTTATCATTCTGATATATTATTTTCCGTTGTTACATGTTTAAATATCCTTGGCAGTTTATTTTTTACAAAATGTGTCTAATTTGTATACCAAAACCTCAAATTTGTAGCGAACTGTGTATGCTTCTCTTTGTGGATTATTTCTTTTAGATGGGCTTTCAGTTGTCAATATAACCAATTCGGAGGTCTCGTGGTAGCGTGTTTGCCTAGAATGCGGGAGGTGGTGGGTTCGATCCCCGGCTAGTCAAAACAAATACTTTTTTAATTAGCTAAATACGTGATATTAAGAGTCAGACCGAAGAATGGTCGGCTCGGAGTCAGCATCATGTGTCCGGGTAATTAAGGTGTGATGTTTTCCTGTGCTATTTTAACTTTTGAACTAGTACGTTGAAATTCGGACTTAGTGTGTGTAACGGTCCAGTACAAAGCATGGTTAATATTCATATTACATAAACATGTTCCCGTCCTGAATATGCATATAAATTTGCCACTGGACTAGAACTTAATGCATTACAGGACCTACTTTTAGTATCTATGTTATGTTCTATTTTATTCATATAAATTATAATTTTCCTTATTTGTTCGTTGTTGTCTGCAAACAATAACAGGATTTCATTTGATTTAACCCATGGTAGTGATATTTAATTCCTATGATCGTAGATACTTACAGGAACATTAGATTGGTGTTATGTCTAACATGAAACAATTGATTTATTCTTAACGTATTAACTTGTTTGATGAATTGGTTCGGTTGTTAGCTTTCCCAGACATTTCACATTTAATATATGTTGTGCTTATTTTATCATATATCTATTTCCAGTTCCCTGTTGGTTACAATTGTTGTATGGAAAATAGTTGAGGCCTTGAACTATACCTTTATTGATATCATTGCTTGTTCTGTGTCGAGTTTTGAATTGAATTATAATGATAATAAAATCCCATTAATATTTAAATATTTTTCAGACGATGAAGAATGTCTGATACAAATGAACAAAGTGATGACAAAGTAAAAGGAGATGAAGAAATTGCTCTTCATGAAACAGATCCCGAAGAAAAGTTGAGTAATGGTCACAGCCATTCTAAGGTAAATATGGTATACTCCGTACCATATAAGTTGATAAGTTTATCTTTGGTGCTTCTTTCAGCACCATTGTTTTTTTTCCATGCGGGCAGTTTTTATTGGTGAAGTAAGTCATAGTACCCGGATAGAACCTCCAACAGTAAAACTGGTAGTCCCAGCCATTAAAGATAAGAGTGGAACGGTTTGGAGCTCGTACTCACAACTTCAGTGTCGATAGGCTGGTGATGAGCTTCGAAGTGCTTAGACCACTGGGTCTTGTTGCATAAACTTTGTTAGGGCATAGTGAACAGTTCAAATCCCAAGTGCATGGACAGTACATTTCATTGATTACTTTAAATGAATTCAGTAGTCCCAACATGTCGAAAAATGAAGAACGCTTAAGTGAAACCATTTCCTGTAGTGAAAAAAAAATATTTGCGAGGATCTACCCATGGATATTTAACAAGCGTCTTCAAGATAAAGTTTGAAGTAAAGCAACGTTGTTATACTGCAGTCACATTTTCGGACATGCCTTAGCTTAGAAGACTTTCGATTATCTGACTTACGACTTGACCTGAAACTTTTAGGAATTCTGGATATTTAACAAGCGTCTTCAAGATAAAGTTTGAAGTAAAGCAACGTTGTTATACTGCAGTCACATTTTCGGACATGCCTTAGCTTAGAAGACTTTCGATTATCTGACTTACGACTTGACCTGAAACTTTTAGGAATTCTGGTCTTCAATGCTCTTCACATTCGTACTTTATTTGGCCTTTTTAACTTTTTTGGATTCGAGCGTCACTGATGAGTCTTTTGTAGACGAAACGCGCGTCTGGCGTATATTTAAAATTTAGTCCTGGTATCTATGCTGAGTTTATATCCATATACCATCCTAATATAACGCCTTGTCATAAGATAGCTTTATTGCCTCAAGCGTTTACAAACCTAACCAATTAAGTCTAAAAGTTTACCATCATTACTCATCATAACTCAAAATTCCGAAATTGCACTTAATATTCAATCTTTGAGAATTTCTTCTAATGGCGTTATGAAACCGGTTTATACTGGTTTTATTGACGCTTTACCAATGAATAGATTCAAAACTTGAAATAGACCATTACAATTTTAATACAATAAATGAATCTTATTAATAGTTATCCCTGATGAAGAATTAAATACTAGTATAAATGGAACAGATACAAATAATTTTCTTTAAATGGCAACGTAATAATTTCAATAGGTTGAAACAAATTTACGTATTTAAAATCACCATTACATGAGTTTCCGTTTAAAATGGGTTATTTAAAATTACGGAAAATTGTATACACAAAAAGATGACAAAAAGTGTAACATTGAATAACCACAGGGAAAACTGGATTATATAATCAAATGATTATGAAAGGGCGTAAGGCCGAATATTTGCTGGATAAGCATTAAAGTGGGTCGAAAAATACCAGAGTCAAACTCATAGATTAGTCAACAAAACAAATAATAGTACAGAAGACACGACATAAAAAATAAAGACTTAGCAACACGAACCCCACCAAAAACTGGGGGTGCTTCGGAAGGGTAAACAGTGTATTAAAAACAAACAACATATAAAAGCAAAAAAATATGTAGTAGTCAGCATACGTCTCGAATAAAAGAATGTTTGTTTAGACCTTGTTTTAAGAACTGAAGCTGTCTAAATAGTTATCAAAGGTAAAAAGATTATAACTTACTACGCCAGACGTGAGTTTCGTCTACATAAGACTCATCAGTGACACTTTATAGGCCTGTGATAAGAAAATGCTAAGTATTTCGACCTCATCAAACCACTGTATTAACTGTAAGCGTGAGGAAAAGTTGGATTGTAAACTTTTAATTGTTTTTTAATTGTTTTGAAATGCATTGAATAATTTTATAATTAAAAATGAGAAACACAATATTACTTGTATAATTATAAACTGTATATTAAAGTCATAAGAAACCTCAAATAAAAAAAAATAATGCATATGTTTTTTATAACTCAATGGATAGTTTTCATTATAAAACTTATGTACATATACTTTTTTCTGAAGAAAATTCTTTAATTTATTCATATTTAGAAGAAGTTTACTTTATCTGAATTGCTTCCTTCCAGCAAGCAATTCCCCCGACATATTTTCCGTATGCAAGGTGACCTCAGTGTGACCCATCTCGTAAAAATCCGGTGACCACAATACGCACGGATGTCCTTAAAATAAACTAGTATCTGAATTTACATGTTAAACACGTGCTCAATTTCCATGCTTTTGTGTTTATTTTTCGTCAATTGTTGACAAACAGGTGACAATCGTTAAACTTCGGCTTCAAAACACGAACTTTAATTACCTGCCATATTTTCACAACAACACTGACGAATTGAAAAAAAAATTGACAATTATACGAAATTTACACGAAAAAAATGATTAATTCGAGCACAGAAGACTAAGTTTATGATGTTTGTATGCATTGGTTCAAGAATTAGAAGAACATTATTTTTCACCGGTCACTCGTTTCTTATGACTTTAAAACTTTGTGAAACAGAAATACAAAAATGTAATAGAATTTTAGATAATAGTTTCTCTAATTCTATGGAAATTTATCCCTTTTCGAACCCATTGTATAAAAAAAAATAATCAACGTGTGGTTGCTGGTGATCTCAGAAGATCATTGGATGATTTTAAGGGTCATGACCTTTTTGGCAGACTGGATGAACCAAAATATGATAACAGGTGTTAATGAAATTGACAACTTCGTGCAACGTGAAAGGCACTCGAAGGAGATTTTCGGTAAACAAAAACAGAAAATGTCTTTTTAATCATTAGAGAAACAGATTCTTACATAGTTACTCGTGGATTATCGGATTTATCCAATCTCGATAGTTAAATTATAAATTTTAAAGTACTCGCCGCGGCGACTCGAACTTTAAAATTGATAATTTAACTATCTCGATTGGATAAATCCGATAATCCACTGGTATCAATGTAAGAATCTATATTTATCAAACTATTTGTAAATAATGAAAATTATTAAAAGATAATCAGCAACAATCATTTATATGTTTGAGTGAGTTTAATTTGTTGGGTCAAGAAAAAGAGCTGGTTTTTTTTGTTTTTTTATTGGAACACTTTCTTTGATGTGAATTTTACATAATGTGCTTCAATTGTGTAAATCACAATATAAATTCTTATAAGCCTTTTAGGACCTTAACGCATTAGTTGTACTTACAATGTCGTAATAACTAACAGGCGGACTGACAGAATTGTTCCTACATGCTCAAACGTTGTGTGCCAGGGATGTATATTAGACTTATAGGCACTAGAATTTGCATTGCATATTAATGGAGTGAATATTAGGGTATGTATAAGTGTAAACGTTTACCCCCGCTGTAACTGTCCCTAGTCACATGTCATGGTGTGGACCTTTATAGATTGAAGTCAGTATAAACCTAAGCGCTGCGATAAAAAGGCATACCGTAACCTTTTTATCGTACTTTTTAATTGCTAACTTTAATTTGTGAATTGCATAGTCAGTTTTCACGTTTGGCACTTCAGAGGTGGATGACGCCATTTTAAAAGTTATTCCAACGTATGCAAGTTTTATAAAAAGGGAGCTTTCAACCATATGTCTCCATATGTTTCACCAGAGCATAACCTAACTACCGACCTATCCTCTTCGCTCCTGACGGAGCATAAGGTCGCCATTTGATTTCGCCATCCAGTTCTGTCTTTAGCCTTTGTTTCTGCTTCTCCCCAGGTCATGTCAAGCTCCTTAAGTTCGGCTTCAATCGTTCGATGCCAGGTGCTTTTGGGTCTTCCTCTTGGCCTCTACCCTAAGGGTGTCCATCTAAGAGCTGTCCTGGTAATCTTGGATACAGGCATCCTGAGAACATGCCCAGCCATCTGAAGCGCTTCTTTCGAATTTCTTTCAGGATACACATGGATTTGGTCATTTCAAGGAGATGTTCATTTGAAATCCGGTATGGCCAGAAGATTTTACAGATCCGCCTCAGACAATTGTGGTGGAAACTTGAGAGCGATCTCATATCTGTTTTTGTTACTCTCCAGCAATCACTTCCATACAGAAGGACAGACTTAACATTACTGTTATATAGCCTGATCTTTGTTTTCCTGTTGTATTGTTTGGATTTCAAAATGGGTCGTAGTCTTTGAAATGCACATCTTGCCTTGGCTAGCCTACTTCTAATATTTTTTTGTGTTGGATCTTCTGTGCTAACCACAGTTCCCAGATAAGTTAATCTATCTACTTCTTGGATTTATGTGCCCTCAGCTTTTAGTCTCAAATTGGATGTTGTGTGAAGTCGCATTTCTTGGGTCTTTTTTTTGCGTTCAATTCTAGTACAATTTGGCTTGCAAAAGAGCTGAGTCGATCTGTCTTTTCCTGCATATGATCTTGTTTTGATTACAGTTGTGCTATATCATCAGCAAAGTCAAGGTCTTCTAGGGTTGTAAACATTGACCATGTGGTGCCTCTTTTTTTGTCACTGGTGGTCTTCCTCATCACCCACTCAATGGCAATCTGGAATAAGATGGGTGAGATGATTGCAGCCGTGTCGTACTCCAGTTTTACTTCAAACCAGTCATTTTTCTTGTTGTTGAGAATCACAGCACATTCAAAGTCGGTATAAAAGCATCGTATCAGTGTTACAATCTTGTGTGGCACTCCATATGATAAAAGGATTGTCCAGAGTTTCTTTCTGCCCAGTAATCAGGTATTTTATTTTCTTCCCATATGTCTTTAAAAAGATTATGAAGTATGACTGTTACTGTGCTGATGTCAGCTTTTAGTAGTGCAGCTTGAATCCCATCTATGCCTTCTGCCTTTCCTGATTTCATGAATTTAATTGCCTTTGTTATTTCTTCTTTAGGTGGTGAATCAGTGCTAATATCTAGATCTTTAAATTGTGGTGCTCCCTGAAATTCATTTTTTTTGTTCTGTTCTATTCAAAACAACCTTGAAGTATTTTTTCCAACGTGCAGGCTGTTCCCTTTCAGATTTTACCATTTTTATCTTCACTGGAGGTGGTTGTTTAGATTGTCCACATAGTTCTTTTGTTATCTTGTAAACTGTACTTAAATCACCTCTTGTGGCAGCCTTTTTTGCTTCTTCAGGTTGTTCTTTCAGTTGGTTCCTTTTATCTTTTCTAGCTCTTTTCTGTACATCCTTATCTTTCTCTTCATATTCTTTCTGTGTTTGTTCTTTCAACCTCGATAAACCAGTCCTTCACTCTTTGAGTTTTGGTCGTTCATCGATTGCTTTCCAGGTGTCTGATGTTAACCATGGTTTATTGTTGCTCTTACGGAAACCAATGATCTTTTCACTTGGGTTGTGATGCACCTCTTTGAAGTTTTCCCATTTCTTTTTTATGAAATTGTCTTCAGTTTGATTAATTTTCTCTTGTACTCGAAATCTGTGACGAACTTTTGTTTGATTTCAGGTTCTTTCAGACGGTTGACATTGATGATCTTTCTCTCAGGTTTGTTATTATCTGGTACCTTTTTAAGCTTTAGTTGGAGTTAAGATATAACCAAAAGATGGTTGCTGTTCTCATCTGCTCCTCTAAATGCTCGCGTATCAAGTAATGATCGTCTCCATTTGCCATTTATGATGATGTGGTCAATCTGATTTTTGTCCCTATTGTTTGGAGAATTCCACGTGATTTTGTGTATGTTTTTATGTTTAAATAGGGTTCCTCCAATAATAAGTCCATTAGTTGAACACACATTTGCCAGTCTCTCTCCGTTCTCATTTATTACGCCTAGACCTCTTTTCCTTTAGCTCTTTCATGTTCTGTATTATCTTTTCCAACCTTAGCATTTTGTTCTCCTATAATAAGAAGGACATCATATTGTGGTGTTTTGCTAATCTGAGCCTGAATAGCTTCATAATAAGCGTTTTTGATTTCTTCCTCCGCATCGTTTGTAGGCGAGTAGCACTGTATAACTGTTGTCTTGGCATAGATTGAATTAAAAAGAGCTCTGATCAATCGCTCATTTATAGGTTCTCATCTCCCTGGAACATAGTTCTCACATTTCATGCGCCGATCTTAATGGTCTTTTTTGGATCCATGAGATTCTGATTCCTGTCTAAGGCCTCCTGAGTTAGGCTTTCTCCTTGTACAATCATATTGCTGCCTGTGCAGCCCGTCATCCCATGGGTACCTTCTGTTTGTTGATTTCTGTAATAAGTTTGTGTTTTATAAGATGAGGTTAATAGCCTCATGCTTAACCCCAACTTGGAGGACCAGGGGTTTTGTCGTTGAGGTTCCCGTCCTCTAGATCAGTTGCCTTGCTGGGCTGGTGAGTGGTGATCTACCCAGTTTCGTAAGAGTTCTCTCTCTTAGACAAGTTGCCTAACCTGGCTTACAGCCCCTATCTGGCTGACTATTTACCAATAGCTTGGGCAAGGTGGATGAGTGCTAGGGAATATTCACACACCGGTGGGCCTACACACTGCATCTCTGGGGTTCTTGCTACTCCAAGATCCTCTACAGTTTAGCCTAGGATACAAGACCTTAGTTACCGTGTGCTGTCGCTGGGAGGCCCTGTAGAGGTCTTGGCCTGATAGAAGCTTTGTACTGGCAAGAAAGACTGACGCACTCGGCTTTCTGTTTCACCTACAAGTAGGCTAGCCAGTGGCAGGGTATGGTCTAGGACTCCCCTGCACTAGACGCATATCCAATCCCTGTGGTAACACTACCACTAGCACACACCAGAGCATAAGTTGTCAATAAAAAAGGTGGGATTCACTGACACATATCATTCCAACCCCTAGGATCAACATCTGATTTGTTTTTTTGAAAAACTTACCGTTTTCTATAGACGAATTTTTGACTTCATTTAGAAGGAACACCGGTTTCAGTTCAATCAGCAGATGGTATAGATTCTAAGGACATGTTTAAGTGCTACTAGCTCCTCGATGAACAGGCCTAAGAATTGTTATACGTAGATAAATACACGTGTGTAATAGAATGTAAAATCACCGAGGAAAATTCAAAACAAAGAGTTCCAAACAAATGGCAAAAATCAAATTATAAAACACATCAAATGAATGGACAACAACTTTTATATTCCTGACTTGGTACAGGTATTTTCAAATGTAGAATGTATAATACATTTAACTGTCTATATTATTTTACTATTTTGTAGTGCAAAGATCATTTACGAAGGATACTTACGGTGTGTATCATTCTCTGTCTGGCATTGAATGTATGTGTGTTAGTAGATTTATCGTCAGTGACAACTAATTTGTCTCAGCCATCTGATGCACATGCATCTTCTGAGATAACATCTATTAAAACAAAAGGTAACGATTATTGATCTTATTTAACAGAATTTATTTCATGAATTTTTATTTATTTATTGAATTAGAATATTTAATGAGAAAAGAGCAGTTTTTTGGTTCTTATTTTATAGAAATATTTTCATTCAAATTAAAACAAAACACTACTCAGCTATACTGTATAACTATGTATGATATATTATGTGTTAATTGAACATTGGAATTTTCACAAAATTTTGAAAACGGAGATAATAGTGCATTTACGAATAAAACTGTTTCTTGGTAAGAAAATCATTTATAAAAAATAAAGGACACACCAAATAAAAACAAAAGAACATTCAATGATAGATTAATATCCAATGTTGTAACACAATAGCCAACGTAAAAACTATGTTATATGGTTAAAATATAAACTATGTTGTTACTAACGTTGCAATCCTGCTACTGATATACCACAAAGGTGCAACAGGTTCTGAATTTTACCAGTTTTCTTTGTTCAATAGCATACTTCTCAATGTTTACTAGTTGATTTGTTCTCAATTTACCCCTGTTTTTTTTAATCGATGAATAAATTGTTAAGAAATTAGTAAGAAATTCACACAAAATGCTAGCTTCTATCGAAAGTGTAAAACAAACTTTGCGTCATGGTTAAAAAAAAAACATGGTTGGAGAAACGTCCTCAAGCTAATTATCAAGAATTAAAGAAAGTTTACAACTACTAAGTACACCAAAAGGTTCCAGGAATCGGAAAAATTTAAAGACAAAATTGACAGTACAATACAAGAAACCACCTCAAGTTAATCTCTTACAAGTTACATCTAAAACATTCTTTGTTCTCTTCTGTAGAAAGTACTTGTGTTTACCTCACCGATAGGGAATACTGGAAATCAAGTAAGTGTGATTTTTTCCTGATACTTGTCAAATTTTAGAATAACAAATTGTAGTTGTGTTGGCTTCAAACGAATATTATTATTAAAGATGTATGACCCCGTTAAGAAAATGCGTGCAAATTAAAAAAAGATGTGTTTTTTAATCTGTGCGTTCCGTATGCTTTTTTTAAAATAACATTAATCAGGAATGATAAATCCCTTAAGATTGAAACTAACTTAAGATGTATAAACATATGAATACAATAGGAGATATAAGTCCGCAAATGACATAAAAAGACAATATTTCTATCCAATATGCACATGCCATGACTGCAATAAATATTAGAAAGTTTAAGGTAGGAATCTCTATAAAACAATAGGCTGAATAACGTATTTTTGCAAAAAGTAAAAGAACAAAAATGCTGAACTCAAATCGGAAAAAGGTGGATTAAACCTAGTTTTATAGCGCTAAATTTCCCATTTGTACGACAGTCGCATCAAATTTTATTTCATTGACAAAGATGCGAGTGACCAAAGTGTCACAAAAAGGAGTACATCAACAACACGAAACAACCAAAGAATGGGGATTGATTTCAGGTTCTCTGAAAGAGTAAACAGATCATGCTTCACATGGGACACACTTCGTGTTGCTCATGTTATTACAAAGCCGGTAAATAGTATAATTAGATTGGGCAACTAAATGGATAGAAAATATATGCAAAATGAATAGACTCCACAGATATTTTGTTTCTAAAAAAAAATAATTTTAACGGCAAAAGTATTTTGGGAAGTAAATGACACTGGTTTTACTCTTACAATTATTTTCATTTGTGCTGTATGAAAATGAGGACACTGGTGTTCTTTTATTTATTTTTTAAATTTTATTTTATTATTCAATACAATAGACAGAAAGATTATTGAAAACTAAAAAAAAAATACTTATAAAACTCATGAATGCAAATAGGAGTGCTGCATTGGATCCATTTTCCCTCCAAAACACTTTCAATTGCTATTTATTGCTTACGCGCTGATTATGCATCATTTGAAGTAAGAATATATGTTGTAGAAATTTTATATATCAATAATTATTGTATATTTACTGATGGTTTTTTTCGGACTGTAGTTCCAGATCATTTGGACAAGTACTGTAAACCAAAGCAGGTTGAAGGTAAGTATTATAGGTTTTTGATGTAAATAGCAGTGAACAAATTGTTTGATTTAATATATTTAAACATGAACCTTTGAATGACTTAGTTTTCTCACCTCAAAATATGTAAATGATGAAATAACACAAACGTTATCCTGATTCACGACTGAGGTTGTATCTAGGCTAAATAAAAAGTAGAAGATGTAGACCATTTTTTCCCATGATTGCGAATTAGCATATATATTACACTGATTTGTTTTCCCGTTTGAATATTTTACATTAGTCTTTTTTTTACTTTCTTTTTCTCTTTTTTTTTAGAAGGGGGGGAGGCTTTATAGCTTGTGGTTCTGTGTGAGCCAAGGCCTCGTGTTGAAGACCGTAATTTTTTTAACCTATAATGGTTTACCATTACAAAGTGTGGCTTGGATGGAGAGTTGTCTCATGGCAATCATATCACTTAGTTTTATTACTATAAACACAACGAAGTTAACTTTATGAGTAAAACATACCGGAGTATAATTTATGTAATTAAAAATTAACAAAAGTATACTTAAAATGAGTAAAATTAACGAAGCATAGTTACTATGAGTACAATCAACGAAGCATACTTACTATGAGTAAAATTAACGAAGCATAGTTACTATGGGTAAAATCAACGAAACATAGTTACTATGAGTAAAATCAACGAAGCATAGTTACTATGAGTAAAATCAACGAAGTTTAGTTACTATAAGTAAAATCAACGAAGCATAGTTACTATGAGTAAAATCAACGAAGTTTAGTAACTATGAGTAAAATCGACGAAGCATAGTTACTATGGGTAAAATCAACGAAGCATAGTTACTATAAGTAAAATCAACGAAGCATAGTTTCTATGAGAAAAATCAACGAAGTTAAGTTAATGTAAGTAAAACTAACAAAGTATAATAGATTGATTTGAAGTAAATTCAGTACAATTTGTAAAGTCTTTATCTCTAGACTGAGATATGTCTGATGAAGTGGGGATGTTAACAATTTTTTGTGTACCAATTTATGAATTATCGTTTCAACAGAAATATCTTTTTTCAGGTGGAGATGGTGGTTACGTACCAAAAATGTTCCAATGTCCAGGAGCCCCGGGGCTGTACATTCCTCTTCTATGTCTGTGCGACTATAATGTTACTTGTCCAGATATAAACAATACAAAGGACCAGACCGAACACTATAGGAAAAGATCTTGTAAGTACGGAACTGCTTTCATATTTTCATTAAACATAATAGAGATTGTTTAGATTCTTCATCCAAAAGAAACAGATCAATATCAGATCAAAAGCTGTGATGTTCAATAAAAAATAAATAAATAACAGGAATTGTCAAAAATACACAAAGGTAAATAAGACCACATTTACCACCGAAAAACAGTAAGCTAAAAAAAACAGACATAAAAACAAGTACAAACAATGACGAACGCAAATTGTCGAGATAGATTTAGGTCCAGATGCTACTATAGCTTGACTCAATATATACAAAACTTTCTATGTCCCTTTTTAAAATATATGTGATAAAACACCTGTAAAAGAAACCCCTGATCAATGGCGCTACCAACAGGATCACCGCTAAGAATTTCTTTTTAAATAAAAAATAAATAAAAAAATAAATAAAGCGCATAATTCGGTTACAGGTTAACATGTGCTCGCTATAAAAGATGATAAAACTCATGGGTTGTGTTCTGCCTCCAACCAAAATAAAAAAAATCTTACTAAACATTCAATGCTTAAATGGTAAATAAAAAGATTATACATTAAATTGAAATCGGCAGTAATTGTGACAGGCCAGTCAAATCTTCAGATCATAGAACACCGAATCATTGCTATTGAATTAGCGAGTCTATAGATATTAGAAGATGAGGTATTAATGCCATTAAGACAACTCTCCACCCAATGTATAACAGTTATCCATTACAGGTGAAAGTACGGCCTTTAACACGGAGCCTTGGCTCACACTTAGCAGCAAGCTATAAAGGGCAAAAAAAATTTAGTGTAAAACCTTTCAAACGAGAAAACCGACGGTCTAATATTAATAAATGAAAAACGAGAAACGAGAAACATTAATGAACCACATCAACATACGACAACTACTGAACATTAGATTGATTCCTGACTAAACAATTTAAGAAGCTAGCATGCATTTAATTTTCGTTTGTGCACCTGCACGTTGTTTTTGGTCTCCCTATTTTTTATTGCTTTTGACGTCTAACAAAGAGCTAGCTTGGTAAAGTCTTTAATTGGTTTGCATAGAATATGGTTGGGTCACTTTAATGTCTTTTGTATCCATATCATTGGTGTGTGTGATCAAATGAAGGTCTTTTTTTAGAGATTTTGTTGGCAAGAATATTTTCATTTGCTTCCTCAGACAGGTGTTATTTGAACTGGTGAGTCTATTGATGTCTGTCTCCGTCATTCTTTATATTCTGAGCCATATTGGATTACAAATAGTACACAGCTGTTATGAAGTCCATGCTTGGTCTTCTTTGAAAAGGTAGTTGTTTTCAAGATGTTGCCTAAACTTTTAAATGCTTATCTTGGTTTTTCCAATTTAAAACCTTTAAATATCTTTCAGCAGCACCTTTTTTTGTTATCCGATTTTTCCTTTTTTTTTGTTATACAACTTCTTATGTAGTTAAATGGGTCTTCTGTATCCAGTTGTTTCTGTACATATATGACAGGAGTTCTCTTTGTTTTGGGAAAACAGTACTTGTATCATTTTAACATTCTGTTTTTTTCCTGCAAATTTTCTATAGTATGCGTTAAATGCTAAATCATCAGCATGATATGTATCCTTTAATGAGGTACAGTGTCCATCTCTTCATCACTGGATCGACCTTAAAGTACTGCATTTATTTTGTTTGGGCCAGATGCCTCTTTTTTCGAGCATTTGATGTTGGTCTGTACTTCACGTGTTTAAAGTTTATTCTAGGCTCATATATGCTTCAAGTATATATTCTAGTACGTCCGAATCTTTTCTTTAAAGAACTTCTTAAAATGTCCCTCACGTCTCAACTACTGCTCTCGTTCCGTGATATATATTGTTTTGTCTTTCATTGGCATATTTAATTAGCATTTAAACCGCTGTTTACTTACTAAGTAAATCTCTCCCGTTTTACGTGTTGTTCTCTTTATGTTCTTGTTGAATTTTATAAACAAAAATCATACCTGTTCGTTAATTCACTCAGAATGTGTTTGACATGGTTTGTTGTTGACCTGTTTTATCTCGTCTATCATTGCCCAAGTTTCAGATATTACCAGTTATATGTGCACATGTCTTTTGAATCCTTTTTACCACCAGTGGGTAGATTGGGGAATTAAAACGTGCTTTTGCAAGCTAGTAGTTGTTATTCGAACACAACTGGACGGATAAGATTATACCATTCGTTAGTATACTGTGTAAAATATTTTTATCCATTAACTGACACTATCCCCTTCTAGCAGCATTCTTTTATTTATAGGTATAAATTGCACGGCTGAAAATTATTGTCCATGCCAAAACTTCGGCAAATGTCAAAATTGCACGGACAAAAAGATTTCATCTTTGAAATGTTTGTGTCAACCAGGTATGTAAAACTAATATTGTTGTTCGAAAAAATCGTTGATCTTTTTGTCAATTTACACGTAATTCAGAAATTGCACACACATTTTTTGATTTAAGAAAAGCAATACAAAAATGCATTTCATACCTTATAAATCAAATTCGTGGAACGCTCATGTTTAGATTAAAATTACCTGGTAAAAAATAATTAACTTGTTAGTCGAATGCATTTATCATGAAAGTTTCATTTACATGACATTTATTCTCTTCAAATTTAGGAACTAATGGGACTTACTGTACCAAAATTTATGTAAGTATAAAAACTATGTTACTCCCTTTCGTATTTGCCAATTCATGTATTTGACTTTATTTGTATGGTAATTAAGTCATATGAAACGAGTGACTGGTGAAAATAAGGTTAATTCAATTCTTGAACCAATGCGTGTATATATCATAAACTTAGTCTTCTGTACACGATTTTATCATTTTTACGCAAAAATATCGTATAATCGTCATTTTCTCTCTCTGTCTGTTATGATTGAAAATATGGCTGCTCATTAATTGTCGTGTTTTGAAGCTTAGTTTACCGGTTGTCACCTTAAAGTAAACAATCATAAAAGACGCATTGATATTGAGCACGTGTGTAACATGTACAATCAGATAATGCGTATTGCGATAACCGGATTTTTTACGAGAAGGGCCACGCTAAGGTCACTTTGAATTCGGAAAAGATTTCGGCGTATCCTGGAAGCAAGCAATTCAAAAAATCTTCTAACAGTGGACAAATTAAAGAATTTTCTTCAGAAAAGTATATGTTCATATTAAGCATTATAACTTATATATGACTTTAACAAATTGTTATAAAATTAAGGAAATTGTTCTCAAAAATTTAAGAAATGTCTTCCGCCAAAACTTAGATTTCATAAATCTATTTTTTGGGAAATTTTACTGTATTTATATAAAAATACAAACGATATATTACAACCCAATTTCATGATGCTTCTGTTTATAGAGATCGTAAATTCGGATACGATCTGTGTGAACTAATTATTAGACCCCGTTCACACTACACGGCCGACACTCGGCTAACCGAGAGATAAGTCGGTTAATCTATATTGAGTATGCGGCTATATCGGCAGTGGGTCTGTTAATCGGGTTGGCTAAAGTCTGTTAAGAGTAAAACTCACAATTTAATGTTAAACTCTGTTAAATATACAGATTTTTTGGCATATTATGAGAATCACATCAAAAAAAGAAAAGTGTCTGACAAAATGATATCTATCATTGGACATTTTCCACCATTAAAACAAATGCATAGCCTGTGCAATTTTAAGTAAAACGAAAAGGCGTCGTGCAAGTATGTGTTTTTTATGCTTGTACGCATACCAATATTTTAGATAAAAGGCCAAAAACCATTTTTAGATATGATTTAAAGGACACAAAGTAGTACTTTGGTTCTAAAAGATCAATTGTCATTGATAAATATTTCATAATTGTTATATAAATTGAGTTATACCACATTTTAATGAATATTAGGGGAATACAGTCTGTTAATGGGTTGGACAATTTGAATCGTGTCAGTTAAGAGTTATTTAGCCACGACAATACAGTAGTCTTACTACATTGAGTTTATATTTTCACATTGAAAACAATGATATGCACTTATGACGAAAAAATTACAATACGGTGCAACAGTATCCTTATAGAAAGAGCACTTTTATTTTTATTTTTTAAATTCTGCATTTCATTAAAAGGGTGTGTCACTTCAAATTAGCGTTATATGGACTGATTGGCCGCTCGAATTCGCATGAATTTATTATTTACGCCAAGTTATCAATCAGCCTTATTTTTTTGTCTGTTCAAAGTCTGTAACATCTATGAATCTGTCATGTGTTGCAATTCAGCTGGTTAAATTCCATTTTTTTGGAATACTTAGGCTTTTCTACCTTAGGAATAGATTACCTTATGCCGGCGGCACACATTGACGGATAGACTATAGCGTGCACTAAACGTACAGAGAAAACTGACAAAGTCGGTATACGTTAGTTGCACGCCATAGGAACGCTTAGCAATCGTTCAAAGCGCGTTGCATAAGTTTGAAGTACGTCGAAATACAAAGGTAAAATTGAGAAAGGAAATGGGGAATGTGTCAAAGCGACAACAACCCGACAAAAGAACAGGCAACAGACAAAGGCCACCAATGGGTCTTCAATGTAGAAAGAAACTCCCACACCCGTAGGCGTCTTTCAGCTGGCCCTTTAAAAAATATGCATACTAGTACAGTGATAATGGACGTCATAATAAACTCCGAATTATACACAAGAAAATAAAATTAAAAATCATATAAGACTAACAAAGGCCAGAGTCTCCTGACTTGGGACAGGCGCAAAATTGCGGAGGGGATTAACATATTTATGAGATATCAACCCTCCCCCGATACCTCTAGCCACTAAAGGAAAGTAAATACGCTTGATGAACGCTACAACCCGAGGAAATATTTATGCAGCATAAAAAACATACAACATACGCCAACATACGTTCCTTGAATGCCGGATAAACGTTTAGCCTTATACGCTTCTAGTACACCCAATTCACGCTTAAAACATATTGGCAGCGTAAATGATTTTTAACCCGCCAGAGCTATACGCTGATGTGTGACGCCGGTATTAGTTGTACTTCCTCAATGCTTTTCAACTTTTGTTTTTGGCCTTTTAAACATTTTTTTTACCGTCACTGATGAGTTTTTCGTAGCCGAAACGCGTGTCTGGCGTAAATATAAGGCGCAAATATCAAATTTCATTCCTGTTATCTATGAGGAGTTTATTTCCGGTATGTATTTTTCTTTGTACCGAGTCATCATTCTCATACCAAGCTCTAAACCGTGGTTCTAAAGAAGAAATAGACATTAGTAAGTTTTTTTTATATTATTGTTGGGTGCTGATTTAATGGGTAACAACAAGAAAATTTTATATTCCTGTAAATCACAATAAATGCATAATATTAATTTTATTTTTCGAGTAATGATGTATTCCAATGATATCGTAAGTCATTTAGCCGACTCGCAGTCAGCAAACGTGCTTGTTTTTCTATCGAGTGACCTTCAATGTTGTGTAGAGAAAGATGGATGTTGAATGGTTTGTCTGTATTTGTTTGCATAATAAACATATTTCAGTTCATTTGATAAAAAAATCAAAACATTAAGAAGTTTATCTCTGATTTGTGTACTTGTTAACTATGTAAATGACAAATTGGTGCCATTCATATCAATGAAACAGAATCCACATGATATATGCGACCATTCTTTGATGAAATTAATATTACTCTGATTTTACACTTTTTAAAATCATTTTTATCAATTTTCAGATTCCATTGTCTAAACTTATGTTTCATTGTTCATGTGTTGTTTCCATTTATTCTAGCCACTAATATTGGGCCTATCTCTTGATTCAGATAACACCCCATATAACAATTAAAATTATACTTGTAATGTCATTCATAACTCTTAACAGACTAATTAACAGACCGAGTTTCATACATCCGACCCATTAACAGACCATATTTTTATTAAAAATTGATTCATGTCACCAAAATACAGTTTTTCGTGTAGATTTTTCACATATTGATGTTAATATGGTAAACAAACATAATGCCAGTCTTTTTTCGATGTTCAAAAGATTGCATGCAAGTAAACTCAACCAACTTGTCATTTTTGTGTACATTTTGTGTGTGTAAAATGTGTATAAATTTACTGATGAGTAACCCGCCTTTTCATTTTATAGATCGTTTATTGAAGCTAGAAAAAAAAAAATTACACCACTGGATTCAGTACTCCAAATCATTTTGTCAGACATGATTAGTTTTTATGATATAAATATAATTAAAAAGTTACACAATGAAACATGCAGACCTTGCACTGATTTTCACGATAACACCTGATTAACAGACTTTAGCCAACCCGATTAACAGACCCACTGCCGATATAGCCGCATACTCAATATAGATTAACCGACCTATCTCTCGGTTAGCCGAGTGTCGGCCGTGACACTAGAATATTTATATCGATTTAAAATAACAATCGGTTAAATGGCTAATCTGAACGCTTTTAATCTATCTTCAATCGCTTTCAACTAAAACACCGAAAGCGTTAGTTTAGTTTGAATCGATCTTACTGTAAATGTAAACGCAGAGATCGGTTTAAACTTGTATGATTGAGTCAAAAATAATGTATTTCCATGTGTAGCGGTAAAACTATATCATTGGTTTGTTGTTTAACCCATATTTTTCTGTTAATGCGGGGTTCACACATTGCCGATTATTGCTCCCGTTTGAGATCAGACAGCAATACGATATGAAAAGTGAAAAAGTCGGATTGGTATCCTCAATTATCTGGAATGTCCTATCATTGTCTGAACGCATTCGTTTTAGTTCGTAACAGATTCCTACGGATCGGGAAGGGTCCGAATAGTTCGGTAAAGCATCCCGAAAGTTAGGTGCGTCCCGTAACATTCGGGGGAACTCAGCCGATTTTGTCTAATCGGATTACAATCGTGGCTATGTCGTGACAGATTCTGCTGTATCGGATCGAATTCCGAACAATGTCTTGTGTATTCTGGACGGTGTCCTGTGGAACGGGAATGATCCGGAGTAATTTTTCATATCTGTTTTTCTGCCGATTGAGTCCAGATTGCATCCAGATCTTGTCGATTGCGAACCGTTTTTTGCCGAAACCGTTCCGAAACAGTCCCGTTATAAATACGAAATTCGTCAATCATACCCACGTCAGAGTCCCGACAACTACAGAATACAATACGACTGAGACCAGACAAAGCCGTTTGCAATGCGATAGAGCGGACCGTGATAGGATTACGTTCTGACAGTACCTGATCATCCCGAACATGACGACAGTTTTCGAACAAATAACTTCCGTCAGCGTCGGTTCACTGTCTGGTCACTGTCTGATCTCAGTCGGATTACATTCGGTAGAGTCGGGACGCAGTCGTGACAGACTCGGTCGAATTTTACCTGGCAAAAAATACAAATCGGATTAGAAGCGGATTCAGAACGGGATTATCGGGACTTATTCGCTTAGAAACGGTTGAATATCGGTGCTTCCCGAACACTATCTCATTGTTGTCGTGATCAAATAATTTTTTTTACAAATTTTAATTTAAGTTTGAATTTCCATACACGATTCACAGGATCTTGATCAGACTTTTAATAAATTTTAATCGGGAATGGTCCTGTCAAGAACGGTAGTAAAAATCGTGAATGTGTGACCCCAGCTTAAGGGGGCTCCTGGGTATAAATCTTTTTTTTTCTAATATAGGATTTCGCTATATTTTTTTTATAAATGAACTTTATCATATACTTAAAGAAAAATGAAATAAAAAAAAAATGGGGTTACCATTTATTTAAGCCCACAATCTGCCTCCGGAAAAAGCTTACATTTTTGTTAATGTCTTTTTTTCTGTTGAACTACTAATAGGAGAAATAGAGGTAATATCGAAATAAAAAAAAAACACCTAATTACAGAAATCGCTTTAATTTTAGAATTATTTAGTTTATGTACAGTTTATTTGAAAACAATAATAAAAGATAAAGGTAGCCGATGAGTTAAAAAAGATAATTCAAATTTAATGCCTAAAAATGGCATTTTTGCACCAAAGGGAGATAATTCGGAGCTTTTTCAATGATATAAACATTTGAAAAGTCATCTGGGGCCAAACCGAATGGATTTTTTTGGGTTGGTTTTTGTACCATATCAGAAAGTAATAACTAATAGTGTAATAAATAAAATTTCTAATGAAAAAAAAAGGGTTTTTTTTACTGAAAGTTTTGTACCCACGAGCCACCTTCAGAGAACTTTGTGTACATGTACTTGAAACAAACTTTGGTCGCCTTATCATAAATTTGCAAAAAATGTGTCTTCTTTTCTTTTGTTGAATTTTTCTTTTTACACTGAATTGCAGTCAAGTTAAGCGTTTGATAATGCATTGATGAAATTCTGACGTATCATAAACAAACAATGTGTAACGTCACATTTTATTGGTCTAAAGATTCAAATACAACAACAATCGTAGTGTGCACGTGAATTGACACAGGTGACCGACAATGGAATGTACTATGAGTCTATTTAACAACGAATGTAAAAACAGAAGAAATATGAATAGTGAACATGAAAGTTTATAACAGAATCCTATTTTCTATAAAAAAGAACAATAGAAAAAAGAAGATGTGGTATGATTGCCAATGAGACAACTATCCACAATCGACCAAAATGACACAAACATTAACAAATACCTTTAATATGTAATTTGGTAATTTTCATTTCAAGTACAACGTTTATTCATCGAGTCTATTTCATTCACATTTTCTAATTTGTTCTCATTGCAAACACATAATGGATAGAAAAGATGCACGAGGTTAGGGCTCGGTTAGGAAGATACCATTTAATTTCTAGGGGGAGGACTATATGGTCAAATTTGAACACAGACATGACAGCAGTGTTGAGTAAAAAAGAAAAGACAGGATGAACAACTTTAAAAAAAAAGGCAGGATGACAATCAATGTAAAAAAAAGTCAGGATAAAATAACAAATAAGACAACACCGGGCATAGATTTTAACCAAAAAAGATAGGACACAATGTTTCATCCGCAGTATTTCGATATGTTAAAACTTTGTTGCCACAGGTTTTTTTTCAAACTAAAGAAAACTGCAATAACACCAGTTTTCAAATTTTTACTTGTGATTCAAGAGAAGCAATAACTCATCCAATTTTATTAATTGTTGTCTAGTGTGAGTATAAGTGTATCAACACATGAACTTGATAAATTCATGCAATTAAATTGAGAATTAAAATGGGGAATGTATCAAAGATACAACAACCCAATAATGTTTACAGATTGCCGGATAGTCAGATCGATTGCATTTTTATTTGTAGTGTGAACGCAGGGGTTCAGATGAGACCGATTGAGATTATTATGACTAAAGATAATATGAATGCTAACTGGTTTTATTGAGATCGATTCTAATTCGATCGATTACAAATATTTTTTTTAATGTGAACGGGATCTTACAATAGGATAATTCTTTCCATCAACATATTAGATAGAAGTTAGAATTTTTTGTTTTGTGTCGCACCATTCTATGTTATTTTAACGTATTATGTTGTAAGATAAAAATTCAATAATTATATGCGTGAAGATAACCGGCTTTTACTCAAGTGTCATATCTTCAGAAGTTACTTTTGTATTTGACTTATTTTTATGTTACTTCAAATCAAAGAAATGCAGAAATGTTAATTAGTATAGCCATATACGATTAAAACTGTATTTGTAGTATATCAACTTATTTTAAAAAGCCTAAATGATTTGCTTTAGAATTACTTTTTTAATTTCTCTTTATTAGAAAAGACTGTGTAGTATATCCGAGAAATCAAATAGATTGGAAAACTGCAAAAATTCGAATAACCTTGAGTGTTTTCTTCGACTAAATAATCATGAAACGTATATCTGTAAATGGAAAGGTAAGTATGGTATACAACAACATTAATGCTGTATCCTTCTGACGTTTCGCTCTAGTTCAAGTTTCGTTTTGGCATTATTTCAAAATTATGATATACAAATAGAAAATATCAAGGAATTTAATTAATGTTATTGTCAAACTTTACTCTGTAAATTAAATGTGTATTAACACATTTTGTTACCAATCAAGTGTGTCTTTTTAGCTGAAATTTTGTAAAAACGGGTGAGGGATACAAGTCTTAGAGTGGATATTACCAGAATCATAAGTTCCATATCCCTATTTTCTTTTCATATTTCTTAGATATCTAATTTTCAATCATTTCTAACAAAGAAGTCGAAAAATATGCATTTTGTTCTTACAACCCAGAAAAATCGCAAATTGACAAAATTGACAACATGGTTTTGAAACAAAAAAGCGTAAAAATATGGTAAAACTTTCTCATATTAACACCTACCTACATTGATAGTTTATTCTATTTCAGTTTATTCAGATTGGTTCACTTCATCTTTATTACAAGTATAACAAAAGGTTTTATTGTGGAACTGTGATTTTTTTTCTTACGATTATACCTAAAACAAAATAGGTAAAAATTGATGAAAAATCAAAAAACATCAAAATTGGGTCCTTTCAATGTGCAGTAGCAAAAAAAGAAGTTCACCAACATATATGAATTTTTCTTCACCAATTATTTTTTTACAGTCATATAAACCTAAAATAAAAAATGTTTAATTCTAGAAATTTAAGGCTCCTAAGAAAAGTACTTACTTTTCAGGTTTAAGTGGAAATCTGAACGAAATCACACCTCTGTATTATTATGGAATCGGTTTTGTTTTTTGTTGAATGTTATAATTCTATTATGAATTACAAAATGCGTTGAACCACAAACGTCAAAGTTATTCAATCGTGTAGTGTAATTAACAATTTTTGGATTCTTATAAATTCTATATAGCTTTTGGACTATTTTAAATCTTGGTCTATTTCTGAAATTGATCCTCACATACTTTTGATTTTTTTTGCCTATGCGAAATTTTAGAATTGTTTGTATATACATTGACCGACAAATTTATGTGACGTTTAAAGTTTTCTGACGTCAGACGAGCGAATCAATAAATGTGTTTGTGGATAGATGTTGTTGTGTTCTGTTAAATTATTCCTTTTAAAATTGTTAAACGATTATGACTGCTGTATCTACATTTCGATTATTTTATTTATTATGTCTGTTTAGTTCCCGCATCAATGTAAATATAACTGAATTTGACGAGACTGTCATCAAAGTGAGAGGGTTAGTACTATAAAACCAGGTTTAATCCACCATTTTCTACATTTGAAAATACCTGTTAATTTTAATTTAATTTTGCCATGTGATTATGGACTTTCCGATTAAATTTTTCTCTGAGTTCAGTATTTTTGTGATTTTACTTAATTTTTATATGAACTTATAGTTGACTACATCTACCTCTTTTAGTCTCATGTTAATAGTTGTTTAGTTGGCAGTTATATCATATCTTCTTTTTTTTTGGTAATACCTAGTGTTTAATCAGTAAAGAAAGAGAGAATGAATTGTTACATATTTCAATCTACTAGAAAAAAACTTTAGAATGTGAATGCTAAAAACATATTCTTGATGTTTTGTAGGGCAATTGTTATGTCCATTAACAGGATTTCCAGGTGTTGCGTTGTAGATCACAAGTTACACTATGCTTAAATTAATTGTAATATTTTGTGTCTTTTCCAGAATTAATGAATGGTGATTATCCGAATTGTGCAGTGTCAGTTTCTGCAATGAACATGATGAAAGGTATAAGTGTACAAAATTTTCCAATTTACTCTTGTTTGATAAAACTGTTGTTTACCAACTAAATACATCCGGAGCGTATTATGACATGTTCATGTCATTTAAGAGCCTAAAATATCGATTAAGACTGCATCCGGCTTTAAAATTACTTTCAGCACCATATCCATTAATCTCGTGTCCATTTTAAGTACTCGTTAGAGAAAATATTCTATTTTAATTTGCCTATTTCCAAACTGTGTTTTCTCGGATATTTCAAGGCAAAAGCAATTTGATTACTACAAGAAACCTTTTACAAAGTTATCTAAATATGTACTAGGGAAAATATAAATGAAATGTTGATGCAATGGTTTATAGCACCCTATAATAACCACATTTTCATCTTGCTTCTTCAATTTCAATTCAGATGATGTTTTGTCTTTCAATGACCCGCATTTCAAAGAGTGCTTACATCTCATATATCACAAGGAACTGTGTTTTTTTCCTATCTTGTTCTATTCCTCGACATTGACACAGATGGATGACTGATGACAGGAATCTCTGAAAAACATTAACCTTCAATCTATCAACTTGAAATTTTACAGCATTTCCTTCCGCTCTGCACCGATGTTTTCATATCTCATACAATTCGTAATACTCGTGCATGTTTACATATTCCATAGCCGTCAACCAATTCGTGATTGCATCAATACATTTATGAAGCGATGATTTTAACTTCACAACTTGAAACTCTTGGTTAAAATAGCTTCCTTTTGAAAAGCTACTCTCTATCATGAAAGTCACCAAAAAAAAAATGCCATGAAATTATCGTAACTACTGGGAGACATATACTCTGTATGCATACGGTGCTTCAATGTTTCGACAAAGAAAAGGAAATTTCACAATTGGGAAGCTAACAGCTAAAGTCTCTTTTGTCCTAACATAAACTTTTAACCGACCCTAGTTGTCGATCTCCATTTCTAGCTATCAGTCAAGATATGGGGCAGACTAAAAGAGGGGCGATAGATACCAGAGGGACAGTCAAACCATAGATCGAAAATAAACTGATAAAGCCATGGCTAAAAAAGAAAAAGACAAACAGACAAATGATAGTACACCACAGAAAACTAAAGACTAAGCAACACGAATTCCACCAAAAACGGGCGATGATCTTAGGTGCTACGGAGGGGTAAGCAGATCCTGCTCCACATGTCACCCGTCGTGTTTGTCATGTTATTTCAATCTCGGTAATATTCTTATTTGGTAAACTGTATCTGGTCACCATCGCGAATTGGTTGACGATGTTTCTGTGTCTCCATTTACCACTGGCATTTGTTTGCAGTCACGGATCTGAAGAAACCAAAACTAGTCGTCTGATTTGTACCTTTATCGATTGTCTTATATCCAAATGTTACAGATGTACCAATTGTGGTTGGCTAGTTATGACAGTATAGGTAAAAGACGCTAACGCTGTCGACACACCTTCTCTCGTTCCTGTGATTAACTTCGTTTTTCTTAATCAATTCATGATGTTTGAACATTTTTAATTTACTGTTGCCCAAATTTAAACCTAGATCATCGAATTTTTACAGACACCAAGCACATCTATCAAAGTTCATGAAGTTGTCCTTCTACAATACGAAGATGTCCAAAGATTTTTTTCAATTTATTTTGTATTGTAAAAGCAGTGTGTGACAAATGCCCCTAGTCTAGTTTTAAATTCATATTTTTGGTACTTTATGTCGTATTCATTTTCACTTTTAAAGACGAAAAAGATGTACTTCCGCCTTTCACACAAGCATTTTTTTGGGGGGATTGGTTTCATAATATCGAGATTTATATATAATAATGCAAATTAAATATAATAATAGTTCACACATTTCATATATATATTCATCCGATATACGTTAAACAAAAAAACTTCATAGTGTGCATCCATCCATATCTATATATGTATACATATAATACGTTCTCATCTAAAATATTATATACAATATCAAAAAGATAAACTCGTTGCTGTATACTTTAGGGTGACTTGTAATTTAGAAGGCTGGATTGTGGCCAATGCTAGAATTGGTATTGGGCATAAATTCAGTATAAAGGACATTAATCCTATTCTATTCTATTTTATTAAGTTATACTCATATTTTTTCTTAATTTGTTGTACACTTATAATATTATTCATGTTTCAGGGGGAATGCCGAATTCAGAAGTAATGCAAAAATCAGAACCTCCTCAACTTACAACTTCAAAAAGTTTGTTATGGGCAATACTTTTACTTCTTGTTATGGCTGTTATATTGCTTGCAATTTGGGAATTTTATGGAAGATGTCAAACATTTATCAAGAAATGTCGCAAGAAAAAATCATAGCCTAATGCAAAGATGAACATTTACATCACATTTTACGTTTGCTCGTTTGAATAGACATTTGCTCATCTCTCATACACAAATTTATCATTGCAGTGAAATGTACATACATTTTTATATTTTTAAAAGTTACTGAAATGTTAATATATTTGGATTGAAACAAATGATGTAAATTTTGTTATGTGGATATAATTACAAAATACATTAATATGTAGACTCTATAGACGTCCACATCTGATACACAGTTTTTTTCCCTTTAACTCATACCTTGTACACAAATTTTCATCTTTTATTTGTTGGTTACATTATGATAACCATTATCTTTTCATTTGTGTGTATAATTTATTGATAATGAATTGATATCAATAAACAAGCTATTTTTTTAATCTAAACTTATGAACGACATATAGTGACATATATAAAGGTACAATACTACCAAATCATAATTCGTCACATGCGGTTGCATACTAAAAAGGGTCGGGAAAAATTTCCCCTTGAATATGACAGTTGTAGGAAATTCATCCTATTTTTCATTACAGTAAAAAGTTTCAAAGTCATAGATATACATCTTATGTGTTTCAAAGCACCATCATTTTTTTTTTATTTTGGGTTTCTATAGAATACTTTGGAAAGTCGAGGCTACATGACTGAAGCTTGTACGCCGGAAAAATAAGGCTAAACATTAGATTGGTTAACTTCCAGTGATGGTTAATTTTGTATATGCAATGAAACATTATGTGACTTTTTTTTGTTTATAGTATTGTACAGGATAAAACTTCACTCATGTCATGTATTTTTTATTTGAAATAAAGATAAATTCAGCAAATTTCTTTGAAAAGTACAAATTTAACAAAGACAAGTAGGAGAAAATCAATGGTTGTATAACCACCTAAAAATATATGTAAGACTCAAATATATGATGGGTTCCAAATCTTTGGCAGATTCCTAACCTATGGCAGATTCCTAACCTATGACAAATGTGACGTTTCAAACGTCAAACAACTCAAATCTATGGTAGATGTTTGTTTTCTCCCAAATCTATGGCAGATCTTTGACTTGCGTCACAATTGAATAACGCCCTATTTCATAGTCGCCCCCGCAAACGTTGGCGAAACCCGTAGAATTTAACACCATTCCAGATATAGGCATATATTAGGAATCTGTCATAGATTTGCAACCCACCATAGATTTGAGTCCTACATATATGTCCACTGTTACCTCTCACTTCTCTTTGCATAATAATTTTTTTGTAATTAGATGGTTACCGTGGTGTTGCCAAGTTCATTGTTATGTTATATTTAACAAATTGTAAAACGTCATAACATAATATAGCAAAGAAATCGTGAATTT
Organism: Mytilus trossulus; assembly: GCF_036588685.1. Taxonomy (NCBI): domain Eukaryota; kingdom Metazoa; phylum Mollusca; class Bivalvia; order Mytilida; family Mytilidae; genus Mytilus; species Mytilus trossulus. The sequence continues at coordinate 62,645,715 of NC_086379.1, forward strand.
GTAGTACGTGTATTATAATTATCGTAGTTTTGGGAATAGTAAGTTAAAGATATAACTGTTGCCCTAATGTCCTTCTGAAATAATGATTTAAGTATATTATATGTAATATACTATGTTTTAATTATAAATCTACGAAAACGCAAGTATTGGAACAAGTATAAATTCCTAATCAGTGAAAATTTAATTACCGTGTACCTTTATTTACCTCCCTTCAAACGAACGAAAAGCTGCCTTTAAATTTTTCGAAACACTAAGAATTTTGTAACAAAGGGAAAGATCACCGAAGTCCTTAGCTGTATTTGACAAAACCTTCTGGAATTTTAGGTCCTTACTGTCCGTCGACCTCCTTCTTTATTTGGTATATCTAACGGTTTTGATTAAATCACCACTAATGAGTCTTTCGTTGACAAAACGCTCGTGCAGGGGTTCAAAATTTAATATTGGTATCTATGATGTGTTAATCTAGGACTGTAAAAAGTTTTCAAACTAAGTTTACCGTTGCAATACTGGATCGGCTAGTATTTGTTTGTAATTTCTAATATAACGGTTTTAAAAATGTATCATCCAATGCTTTCAATAATTTCAGGGGAAAAACAAATTCTTTATTCTTGACATTAAGGGTAGTGAAAAAATATTCCTGCTTAAAACACTTCCAAAATTCCAAAACATTTTAAATTAAAATAATTTTACAATTATCATGTTTATAACTCTGGAATGACCACTGGCATGCATTTTATAATCTGATACATTTAGTAGTGCACGGTTGTTACATCTCTATCAAACGGGTACTAATTATTTAAACATATCGAATAAGCAGAATTGTGTAAAAAAAAACTCGAACATATGTACGTCAGCTCTGTCATTTCAAGTAACCAGGTTTGAATGATTGAATTTGTATGTTTTTGCTACAAGAAGTATATTTTTTTTAAAAGCTTCATATTTTCAGCTTAAAATTTTGTTTGAAATTAAAACAATATATGCAAAGGGTCGAAACTTCTTCTTTCATTTCTCACCTGATTTTTTTTCTGTTAAAGTAGTCGACTTCACACATTTTTGATATCCGCATCAGTTAGGGCAAGTTCAGAACGTTTAACATTAAAACTTTTTTTTAACGCAACATGGTTTAAAATGATTTTGTTCATTCGTATGTGATTATTATTCCCTTGGTACTGTTGATACGGTTGTCGCTCATAAATGTAGAACGATCCAATGCTTTTTTTTTTATATAAGCTATAAGAAATTATCGTTGGAAAGTAAAAATCTAAATTAAATGGTGAAGTCTTACTTATATCGACAATTAAAATAACAAATTGAAAAATAAGACTTTATTAATTAGATATAGGAAGATGTGGTGTGAGTGCCAATGAGACAACTCTCCATCCAAATAACAATTTAAGAATTAAACCATTTTAGGTTAAAGCACGGCCTTCAACACGGAGCCTTGGCTCACACCGAACAACAAGCTATAAAGGGCCCCAAAATTACTAGTTTAAAACCATTCAAACGGGAAAACCAACGGTCTAATCTATATAAACAAAACGAGAAACGAGAAACACGTATATTTTACATAAACAAACGACAACTACTGTACATCAGATTCCTGACTTAGGACAGGTGCAAACATTTGCAGCGGGATTAAACGTTTTAATGGATCCAAACCTTCTCCCTTTTTCTGAAACAATAGCATAACATCACAACAGAGAAAAACATACGATAAAATATCAATTGGCAGACTTAACTCAATCAAAAAACGTATGATTACACAATGAACGAATAAATTTGATCTGCGATATCTGAATACAAATGCACAGTTAATTAAATCTTAGAGACAAACATTCATGACCAAAAGGCTAACAAACAAATTCAAACACACTGAGAAATATTTAACCAATCAATGTTCACTTTAGAAAAAAAAAACGTTTTTTTATAATCTTGAAGTTTATACAAATGTTGTAAGAATAAGTGAAAAATTGAAGATATTACAAATAATCAAAGCTGGTGTACAGACAAGATCCATATAAATAAAAAATGCCAAAAAAGCATTATAAACAGTATCAACAGTTCGAATTAACAAGAAAATACGATTTGAGAGTACTCGCAGTTACTGACAGCTAGTTAAAAGCCAAAACCAATTAATAGTAAAAAAGCATGCATCAGAGACTAAAATCGACTAAAACACATCACAGGGATTTAGTATTTTAACGTCATTAATAGTCAAAGAAGACATGACTTGTGCAATGCCAAAAATAAATGTATCGACAGGTAGTAGTATAGTGAAGAGCGATTAAGCATATTTAAATCTTTTGTTTTATATATTGAGTTTTGTGTACTGTGGTTTGTATTTTTGTCCTTTTTCATTTTTTTTTATTACATTGTCTGTTTGTTTTAGCATTATTTTTTTAAATATCTTTCGGGATTTTTTGCCTCTCTAATGCGTAGTTAGAAAAGAGAAAAACTTTGTTGTTAGCAATAAATTTTCGAATGATACCGGTGAAAGTAAGTCATTAAAAAATCACCCATTATATCATTGTATTTTGCTATCATTATTATTTTGAAGTGAACTATAATATCCGTCCATATTGAATGGAACGCCAAATGTTGAAATGTATTTTTAATAAATTTGAAATGGTGAATGTCGTAAACAGAAAACGACTCGTATATAATTGAATTAGCGTTTCCATTAACAGTATTTTTCATGTTTTCCATCATAAAATTCATTTTGTTCTAAATTGAAAGAGTTGTGTTTGTCACATTTCTTACATGCGTTATTTTGCACATATGTTATATTATATGTGTTTTGTTAGTTGAAATCAAACATTTGAAGCACATTTGTTTTGTTAGAAATCCTTATAATTACACTGTAAATATAATGATTACATAATAATGCTCATTTTTTACCTGATATTTAGATACACTAATAAAACATATATCATAGCAGTATTTTGTTCATTATTCTAAACGATTAATACTATTTAAAGGACTATTTTGATACCACCTAGTTATTTTTCATTCCGTAAAACCCCATCATGCCTAGATATAAGTAAGTTTTGGAAGTGTCTTTATGTCATTCGATATATATTCGAAAGAAATTTATGTATTGATGAAAAATTATTAAACCAGGGTTTTTGATATCACAAACTAGTCAAACATTTAGTAAGTTTTATCATCGGTATAAGGACATCATTCGTAAATATAGCTCAACATGCAGACTTCTTATACGTTCAGGTATTTCACATCCAATTTTTTATGGAAATATTCTTTATAAAGCACAAAAATGTCGGTATTCACCTCAGAAACTATAAAACCTTTAAATATACTTATTTAGAAGGGATGTAGTTACGATACTGTTGTCAGGTCATTAAAGATTGCATATTTTGGCGTTAATATTGATTCACTTATAGGGTCTTTGCATCGGAACTAAACACATGTATTCAAAAACCAGTTGTTGGCATGACACGGGTTATGTTTTTCTCATATATGTTATGATGGTATGATACTGAACCCTAACGGGAAGGATTGTGCCTGATATTCATATGATGAAATCTTAATCTTTCAATTAGATTAATTGAAATCTGGAGCTGGCATGTCAGTTAACTGCTAGTAGTCTGTTGTTATTTATGTATTATTATCATTTTGTTAATTTTCTTTGGTTACATCTTCTGACATCAGACTCGGACTTCTCTTGAAATGAATTTTTAATGTGCGGAATTTTATGCGTTTACTTTTCTACATCGACAAGAGGTATAGGGGGAGGGTTGAGATCTCATAAACATGTGTAACCCCGCCGCATTTTTTGCGCCTGTCCCAATTAAGTATGGCGTTCATTATCACTGAACTAGTATATATTGTTTAGGGGCCAGCTGAAGGACACCTCAGGGTGCGGGAATTTCTCGCTACATTAAAGATTTGTTTGCGACCTTCTGCTGTTTTTTTTTTTATGGTCGGGTTGTTGTCTCTTTGACAAATTCCCCATTTCCATTCTCAATTTTATTATCGATATATATATATAACGGCGGAATACTAGTCAACGATTTTTTCTACGAGGGCGCTAGATCGTTACGAGTAACGATACATGTACACAATAAATAAATTATATTCGCCAAAAAAGTGTACAAAACAACACCAATAACAAACTAGAGGCTCTGAAGAGCCTGTATCGCTCACCTGACTCTACCTGGGTGTTTGAAATCATATAATAAAAGTTAAAATTTGGCCACAAAGTAACAACACTTGGCCAATACCTCATTAGGATAGGAACATTTATGCTATGTTTGGTTTCATTCAATTCAGTGGTTCTCCAAATGATGAAATTTGTATGTATTTCCCTTAGGGTACAATGTTAAACTAAGCCCCCTGCTGGTGGCCATCTTGGTCGATGGATCAGCTATAAAGTAACAACACTTGGTCAGCATCTCATCAGGCATATTCATGCTATGTTTGGTTTCATTCCATTCAGTGGTGTTCTAAAAGAAGAAATTTGTATGTATTTACAAAAGGGTCCTATGTTAAACTTAGTCCCCTAACTGTCGGCCATCTTGAACGTTGGATTGACGACAAAGTAACAACACTTGGTCAACATTTCATTAGGAACATTAATGCTATGTTTGGTTTCATTCTATTCACTGGTTCTCTAGAAGAAGTTCAAAATGTAAAAACTAAACCTCGACGACGGACGACGACGACGGACGACTGACGACGGGCGCGAAGTGATGAGAAAAGCTTACCTGGTCGGAAATAAAGATAAAAAAATAAATGTAATTATTTATAAATTTTTCGGATAACAGATATCCTTCATCAGTATGATTGTGACGTTAAATGAATCAAATCAGTCTACTTTGAAGAAACCATAACAATCTTGAAATCTATACAATAAAAAGATCAACCGAACATCAGTTAAGACGCTTGCACCATTCTAAAAATTTGTTAAACATGCAATAGTTTAAATGTCAAATTACAACAGAGACTTCAAATGAATGCTTCAAATAAAAATAATAATGTGCGATATGATCTGGCAAAATTCTAAAACTTCAACGATGACGACAGTCATGATGTTACAAGAACGATTGTGTCAATGACTCTGAGCTTGACATAAAAACTAAACTGAAAAAAAAGGTCATTTATTCAAAACCATAAAATGCAAAATATACATTTTGCAAATAAAACATAAAAGTTCATATTCAATATGAAATAGTAATAAATTATTAATACGAAATTACATCAATTATCATCACTATTAAATGAGAAAGAATAGAAAAGGTGAGGAGAAACAAACATACATATCTACTTCAAAAGATAACATTAAGGGAGATATGTTGGTGGGAAGTTTTACGAATTGTTTGATAAGAGTTACAAGTTAACACATCAAATGTTGATGACACACTTTATTTGGCCTTTTTAACTTTTTTATTCGAACGTCACTGATGAGTCTTTTGTAGACGAAACGCGCGGCTGGCGTATATACAAAATTTAGTCCTGGTATCTATGATGAGTTCATTTACAACTACTGGGTCAATGCCACTGCTGGTGGAAATTGTTTTCCCCGAGCTGGGTATAAGCAGCCCAGTAGTCAGCACTTTTGTGTTGATTTGAATTATCATTGATATGGTTATATTTTTAAATTAATTGTTTACAAAATTTAGAATTTTCAAAATACTAAGGCTTTTTCTACCTCAGGCATAGATAACCTTAGCTGTATTTGGCAAAACTTTTAGCAATTTTGGTCCTCAATGCTCTTCAATTTCGTACTTTATTTGGCCTTTTTAACTTTTTTGGATTCGATCGTCACTGATGAGTCTTTTGTGAACAAAACGCGCGTCTGGTGTATATACAAAATTTAGTCCTGGTATCTATGGTGAGTTTATTGACAATTACCACAAATAAAGGCAATAGTAGTAAACCGCTGTTCGAAATTCATAAATCGACTGAGAAAAAAACAAAAATCCGGGTTACAAACTATAACTGAGGGAACCACATCAAATATAAGAGAACTACGACAGAACAAACTTGCAGACGAACTCGTGCCGATCCCGCCATATCATTGATTAATAGAAAAGATGTAATTCAATCATGCACTGGTCCTGGTATCTATGATGAGTTGATTAACAATAGGAAGTTACAACAAATAAAGACAACAGTAGTAAACCGCTGTTCGAAATTCATAAATCGACTTAGAAAAGAAACAAAAAATCCGGGTTACAAACTTAAACTGAGGGAAGAACATCAAATATAAGAGAACTTCGACAGAACAAACTTGCAGGCGAACTCGTGCTGACCCGCCATATTATTGATTAATAGAAAAATGTAACTCAATCATGCACTGATCCTAAGTAAAATTTCTCTGCACGTGAAAACATGTTATCTTATTTCAGCAATTTATTGTGTAATTAACTTGGACACTCTGACATTTTGACTAGACTAGAGACATCATTAAAGTTCAAATAGCTCACTCTTTATTTAAGTCTAAGTAAAACACAATTAAAACAGAATTATATTCTCTTCTATCTTAAATTATTTTATTCCGCTTTATTTTCAATTAGCAAATAAAATGGGTTGTATAGTATGCGTGCATTATTTCTCTTAGGTTTGAACAGACAACTTTTTGATAATTGTATGCAACGTACGAGCACGAATGAACAATTGGTTTATAAAAACATCAATATTATATTAAAAATATTTTGTGTGCTATTTTGTGTTCTGTAATTGTATAGCTAGACCTGCCAGAAACTAATGTAACTTTTTCTGCATGACGTTTATGACTTAGTTTTACAAAACAATGCGACGAAAGATATATGACTCCCATAAAATTTCTTGATAGATACAGGTTAAAAGTTTCAGAAAAATGATCACTCAAAGGGATTCAAATTGTACTTCTAGACAATTTTTTTTAGGATATATGTGACATCTTTACCCACTTTTTAGAATATTTCATAGCAAATAAATGCAGATTGTTGCTATGGATACAACGAAAAGAAATTACATCTTACAATTTTTTTCTACTGGATATCGAATCTTTGGAAGATACTGATCACCTACATACACTGGCATATGCACAGATATGACACAAACAGTACACTTAATTTTGAAAAAAAGGTATTATCCTGGTACACTATGTGCAGAGTTAAAGTAGTTTATCTGTTAACTTATTTATAGTAAGCATTGTCATTACCAGGAAGTAGCTAGATTCTTTGTTTAAAAGTGCGCAGTAGAATACGACATTCACTGATTAATCGTCAAATGTAAAATTCAAAACTTTGCAAGATATGCGAAATCACTGAAACTGTATTGGGATGATGATATTTTAGAATATTTTGACTTCGTCAAAAAAAATTGCAGTAAGTAAAAAACATTTAATATCTCATGTTCAACAATTGCCAAAAAAAGGTAAATTTTATTTGGCCCCGTAAGCTGAGTTAGCAGTTGTCTTATTCTGCATGCTATATGCTTGTCAACAGTATTTGAAGCAACAAATCTGGGTATCATGACGTGTGTTATAGAGGCTACTGTAAATTTAAATAATTTCATTCACATTGCACTTGAGACAAAATAATCGTGTATAAAGTTCTATCTAAAATAGTTCAAATGGCATGGAGGCACAACAGATCATCATTAAAATAACTTTTAATATTTCATAAAATTTGCAACATCCTCGAACAAGAGTCAAGGAATGTTAATAGGAATTGTTCATGGACATACATACATGACAAAATAAAGATGTTTAAAATATCATAATATATTCATGAGGGTAGGTTAATGTTTTCGATTCACATCTTTCAACTGCCATTCTGAATTTTAGGCCAAAACTAAAGAATATTTATACAATTAAAGTTATAAGTATATGCACCCTCCTTTATCAACTAATGAACAATAAAAACTAATGAACAATAAATACTAAAGTCATTGTGTTTAAAACACGGACCTAGATTTATAAACAATACAATGAATGATTCTTATTCATGAACAGATCTGGGTACCATGACGTGTTTTGTAGAGGCTTATGTAAGTTTAGATAATTTTATTTAGTACAAAATGCTCTGGAGACAAAATAAAAAGTCATTAGTTGTTTTAAAACTGGGGAATGGTTCCCAAACTAACCAAGTCAGGCTTGAATAACGAAACCCTTGTCCGTCATGGTATATTAAATCAGAATAATCATTTGACAATTTTCATATTTCTGTCTTGGGTCATCATTTAACAGTTGTTACCCATTTGTTTGATGTGTTTGAGCTTTTGATTTTTCCATTTGATTAGGGACTTTCCTTATTATTTTTTTCTCTGAGATCAGTATTTTTAAGATTTTACTTCTTATAAATACATAAGATAACAAGTAAGTAAAAGTATATGGTTAATTACCATTAAGGGTTAGTTATCATACAATGTTAGTAAAGAACTACGTTCCTTTAAAAACAAAAAAATGGCACGTCCAGTTATAAAAACAACACGGTGCTGAGGAAAAATGTAGAAGGTTTCAACAGACGAAGAAATGTGTGAAGAATGATTGAAACAAACTAAAAAAACTAAAAAGTTGTTGTTGTTGGCTTGAAGGAGTTACTTCCATTTCAAAACTAAAAAATATGGATAACATGTACACACATGGACGTTGATATCATATAGTCTGTTTCTATGTTTGTTGGCGTTTGTGTTTGAAGCAGTTCAGTGTTTTTATTGTTCCGGGTTTCTTTTCTTATTGTTGATGTGTTTCTCTCAGTTTTATTTGTGACCCGGATTTATTTCAGTAAAATTTAATATGATTATCACATAGCGGCATGTACGCATATTGATACAATAACATAATTTCCAGTCAGTGAACAAACTTAAAAACAAATCGTACTCGCAGCTAAAAAGATGCGTTACAAAATATTAAGAAGGAAGATTTAATTATAATAAAGGAAGTCGATAAGGGAAGAGCAATTACATTTATGGATAAATATTATTGCAAAGAAAAGTTGTGGACCAACTTGATTACCATAAATAATACTCTTAACAAACAAAAAACTGTTTAGAATATAAATCGCGAAGACCTAAACATTCAGTTGCCAAATATTTGAAATCTCCGCTAAGCAGGAAATATCTTATCTCTGCACCTATGAAGTAAACGAAGGTACCTTGTATTGCTTACAGAGAGAGACGCGAATATTAATGTACTAAAAGCAAATTAGGAACAAAACACCCAATACATAGAATTACTTAGACCAATCGATTTAAGGTTGATACTTAGTGTATCCGGTCGATATTTATTAACTCAACATTTAAACCACTTCCTGGATATTGTCATAAAACGCTGTGCTCAATTATCAAAAGTTGATTACTAGATTATATGGAATTTTCATCCATATAAAAGCTCCAAAAGAAACAATATTTATCAGTCTAAACACAAAAAAATCCCACAAATTAGAAATGGTAGCAGTGAAATTCTGGCTTGATGAAAACAGAGATAAATGAGTTTCTTATGGGGAAAACTTTATACAAATATAAGTGAAAACGTTCATGAAACATTCAAATTTTAGCCACATTGAAAATATATTTTGATGACGGTTTCTTACTTGGACAAAGTCACGAAAAGAATTGAACATAGTCCATGATATACTTAACTCTCTGCACGCCTAAGTTTACTTTATTATGTAAACCAGTTACCATTTTTTATATAATTGATTACATTATCAATGATTAAATTACTACAGATGTGTTTTATAAGATATCTGGTACACATCAATATCTGAAGTTTTACTCGTGTCATTTGGTCACACAGAGAGCGGAACCTTCCCTACAGCATGGCAAGACAATTTATATTTAAAAATTGTGTCTATGGCGCGGCCTGCCAACCAAAATGGCCGCAATGGCTATACATACAACATAGGGTAAAATGTAGAATATGGCTTAGATCTCTAAAACCAAAGCATTTAGATCGAATCTGATATGAAGTAAAACTGTTCATCACGTCAAGATCTCTATACCCTTAAATTTCCAGACGTATTAGACATTATTGGATGCTGCCCCTGAATTGGTAAATTTACGGCAATTTTGCAGTTCTTGTTTCTTATCTTGAATATTATTACAGAAAGAGATAAACTGTAAACAGCAATAATATTCAGCAAAGAAAGATCTACAAATTAGTCACACTTGACCAAAATGATCAGTTTATCCCTTAAGGAGCACGCCTTTTATCATGGTTGTAGTATTTTTTTATATTTTTTTTTTTTGTAATTTATGGTAACTTTTACAAACATTTTCTTCTCTGAAAATTTTGAATATTGTTTAACCAAAATTGGCAACAATCATCATTAGTTTTCTAGTTTTAAAATGTCCGATGACCCCGCTTGACAACCAACGTGGACATCATTTTTAAAAACAGAACAAAAGGGTAGAATGCATTTTTTGTCATTTATTTTTTTGAACCGTTATAAAACTTTACCATTTTTCATTATTGTCTATTATCATGAAAACTGTGATAATTAAAATGAAACTGTTTTTTCTGTTGTGCTTTATAGGATTAACATTATAATAGAAAGCAAAAAAACTTTAGATCACATAAAGGATCAGCACGGTTAGATCTATAAAAAAAAAAGTGTGATATAGCTAATGGAAATGGGGAATGTGTCAAAGAGACAACAACCAGATCAAAGACCAGATAACAGGCGAAGGCCACCAGTGGGGCTTCTATGCAGCGCTATAAAGTGCCGCACCCGATGTACAAAGATAAAACAATTGAGGACATGAATTTCAGAAAGTTTTGCCTCAATGCTATTCAACCGTATATAGTGTGAGATTGAGAGGGGAAGGTACAAAAATCTGACAGTGTCAGAACGTATCTGTAAATCAGTAAATTGTGTGGTACTGAGGTTGAGGATGAAATTCATTTTCTTCTTCAGTGCCACGAACTTTCAAATATTCGTTTTAACTTTTTAAATGAAATAAAACAACGGTTTAAAACTTTAAGTGGTTTAGATATTAAATCACAATTTATTTGGCTAATGTCCTCTGAAGATACTTCCATACTCCAGAAACTCGGAAAATTATTGGAAAATTTATCCTCATATAGGAAAGTTTCCTCAAATAATATATAGATATAGAAAAGCCCAGTGACCCCCCTTATATTATTAAACACTGTGCCTGTTGTATTCTTGTACTTGTCTTAATAAATACTTTTTGGTTTGTTTTTTATAACATTGTGTCTTAATCATATTGAACCACTTGTAATCATTTGTATGTAATTAATGTTGATTGTTCTGCTCCTTGTGGGCGCTTTGATTAGCAATAAAATATATTTGAATTTGAAGTGTGACAATATAAAAAATGAGCAGATGTAAATTTGATAGCATAGCCAACTATCTACCAAATTTCAAATGAAGTGAATGTAATTTAAAAATAAGAAAAACCCATTCCATATACTAGTAGTAATACAGCTATAAGATGCTCAAACATGAAAATATTATACAATTCAATTGCGATTACTAACGGCCTAATCTATAAGAACGCAATTTAGAAGAGGAACCTGAAAAATATGACAGTGGAAAACATATTTAAAGGTGTACAGTACAACTTAAGAACAAATTGTAAAAAGCAGTTGAAAATGGCTTAACTCATAATATCGATACAAAGCATAAACTTATATAACAAAACCACAGGCATGATTGCAGATTGGCTTGAGAACTCAAAATTAGATAAAGAACACCCTTAGCGCAATATTGGGTTTTTATGTGCGATATGGGTTTGAGTAGCTGAATATTCATATTACTCGCACGGCTTATTCGTGTTTTAATGTGGAAGCCATATCTAATTCATGGTGGTATACAAAATTGCTTATACATAAGGGGTTACCAAAATGAACCCGCTTTTTTAAATAAGTGTTTAAAAAGTACCAAAAAAAAAAGTCAGAAAAACTCAAATGAAAGTCCCATGTCTAATGATAGAATCAAAAGCTCAAGCACATCAAACAAAGGGAACACAACTGTCATATGTCTTACCTGTTACAGACATTTTCTTATGGCAATAATTTTGGCTTAAACCTCGTTTAATATCTAGCTAAGATTCTCACTTTTGTTACAGTCGCATAAAATTCTATTACATTGAAAACAATGTGTGAACAAAAAAAAACCAGACATATTATTTTTTTTTTTATTTGTTAAGTACCTTTACAAAGGAGTAGGTTTAGTAAGGACCCATTTTGGCCCCAAAATATAGCAGTTTTACAAAATTGTAAAAATGTATACTTTCAGTAATTCATTGGAAAGTAAATTGAGGGGTACATATCAATCCAGAAGAGCAAAACAACTTGTTTCTCTTGTCAAGAACTTTATGAGTATAGACAGATTAGGCGAATACCAAACACCAAGTGGTAAAAAGAGAACTCGAAGTTCAGCTTCAACACCAGGATCAGGCGAGAAACAGCAATCAAAAAGACAAAACTCTTCTTTGGAAGAAACTGTTTCTAGGTAAATTATTCCGGCATATTTCTTAAACGAGCTTAAGGAGAACTTTGTGTAAGATGTATATAATATATTAATATAAATTTTTATCATATAATGAAAAACTTTAAAAAAATACATGCTATTTTTGTGTATGCAAAATCTGGCATTTATTGTAAATATTTTGGAAAATTATTGAACTGTTTTATGTTAGTGATACAAATATGTGTATTCGTTGGTGAAATAAGTAGGCAGATAATAATTATATATGAAATATATGGTATGGGAGATAACTCTAAAAAAATGCATTGTAAGTGTACATGCAAATTCATTTGTTGTAAATATATTGAATATAATTAGGTTGGACTTTTATTATGTTGTATAACATAAATGAAATCGGTGAACTGTATAGCAAACTAAATATTCAGAATATTTGAAGACAGTAATATAAATACATATTTTTCCCATAAAGTATGTCTATTCGTTTAGTTTCATTAAACGCAAACGGTATGGGAGATAAGTCAAAACGAAATGCATTATTTCAATGGTGTCAAAAAAAGAATTTTGATTTTATATGTTTGCAGGAAACTCATTGCAAAAAATTTGTAGAAAATGAATGGAAAAAAGAATGGGGAGGTTTAAGTTTTTGGTGTAACGGGACTTCCGTTTCCAAAGGGGAAGCAATTTTAGTGAAACCAAATTTAGATATAAACATTACTGAAAAATATAAAGATACAGAGGGAAGGAAATTAATAGTTGAATTCAAATTAGACTCAAACGAAACTATTAGAATTTTTAATATCTACGCCCCTAATAATGGCATAGAAAGAAAACATTTCTTTAATAAGTTAAAAATAGATAAAGAAAATGATATTGTGAATTACGTTATGGGAGATTTTAATTGTTGTCTAAATAGGAAATTAGATAGAAAACATATGCCCAAACGTGAAGATGAGGGAAATTATGAACTAAAAAAAATCATTGAAAAAAATGAACTGACGGACATTTGGCGTCTCAGATATCCAAACAAAAAACAATATACATTTTCAAGGGGTCAATCATACTCGAGAATAGATTATATATTCACCAGTGAGAATATCGATTGTAGAGTAAACAATGCAAAAAATATTTATTTTCCCTGCAGCGATCACGACGGCGTAACAATTACTATGAACATCGTCGAACCAGAAAGAGGCCCGGGTTACTGGAAAATGCGGTGGAAAATGAACAATAGTATAATTAAAACCGACCTTTTCAAAAATACTTTTGAAACATTTTGGAAATCTTGGAAACTTAACACAAATAATTTTAAAGATAAAAAAGAGTTCTGGGATTTAACAAAAACTAAAATAAAGGACATAACAATAACGGTTTCAAAGAAACTTAGATTAAATGAAAATGAAGTTAAAAATTGGGACGATAAATTAGAAAATCTGTTAGAAAATGATGGAACACAACAAAATCTGAATGAGGTTGAAAAACTAAAAAAAGATATATATAAATATTACGAACAAAAAGCAGAAGCAGCACGCATAAGATCAAAAATAAATTGGTATGAAAGAGGTGAAAAATCCACAAATTATTTTTTCAGATTAGAACAAAAACGAGGAAAAGAACAACTATGGTCAAAAATAAAAGCCAAAAATGGCACATACAAAAATAATATTAATGAAATCTTAGGCGAGCAATTAAAATATTATGAGAAACTTTTAACCTCGGGGTGTTGTAATAGAGAGGCTGGGGGAAATTACTATATAATGTAAATAAAACTCTATCTGAAGCAGAAAAACGGTTATGTGATAGTGAAATTACAAAAGATGAAATTTTCAAAGCAATTAAATTAATGAAAAGGGATAAATCACCAGGGGAAGATGGCATAACTGCAGAATTTTATCAGGAATATTGGTTTTTGATACAGGATGAGCTTACGCAAATATTAAAAGAAACCTTTTTTGATAAAAATCCGAATCGCAGAGACTTGGAATGATAAGCCTATTATATAAAAGTAGTAAGAGGGAGGATATTAAAAACTGGCGACCTTTAACATCTTTAACATTATTAAATGTAGACTATAAAATTTGCTCAAAAATTCTGGATGAACGTTTAAAAATAGTTCTACCATCGATTATTGAAACAGATCAAAAAGGGTTTGTTAAGGGCAGAAATATTTTTGATTCTAATAGAATGCTGCAAGATATTTTCGATTTTATAGATATGGAAGACGAGGAAGGATCAATCCTTTTTCTTGATCAAACAAAAGCTTTTGACTATGCAGAATGGGAATGGTTAGATGCATGTTTAGAAAAATTTCAATTTGGGGAAAATGTTCGGGAATGGGTTTAAATGTTACTAAAAAATGCTAAAACTTGTTTAATGACTAACGGTTTTCAATCAAGATACGTCCCAATTTCTAGATCAATCAGTGAGGACTGTCCAATATCGCCGATGCTATACATTTTACAAGCAAAGCCGATGGCAGCTACAATTAAGGCTAATCCGAAAATTCAAGGAATAAATTTACCCCACCCTAACATAGAAAATGAAAAGAAAGAGGTTAAGATTAACATGTTTGCAGACGATACACAATTGTTTAATAGAACAGAGGAATCAATCGAGGAAACATTCAAGGTTTTAGAAATATATGAGAAAGCATCGGGTGCTAAGATAAATTATGAAAAGAATGTAGGGGTATATTTAGGTCGTTGGAAAAATAAAACACCAAAATATAAAAAAAAATTAGGTGGTCAAGCGAACCAATTAAAGCATTGGGAGTCATGCATAGATATAGTGTTGATATAGAAGCTATATGGTTAGAAAAAATAAAGAAGATTAAGGCGTGTCTTGAGGTTTGGAAATCTCGTGACCTAACATTGAAGGGCAGGGTCTTAATATTAAAATCATTGATCATTTCTAAAATAGGGTTCGAAATCGAAATGCAAGGTATACCTGAAAAATATAAAAAAGAAATAAACAATGTCGTGTGGAATTTTATATGGGAGGGGAAAGTAAATTTAATTAAAAGGGACGTGTGTTGCTTACCGTTAGAGGAAGGGGGGATTGGTATGATCAATATAGACTCGTTCATTAAATCCAAACAAATCAAAAGTATGCAAAAGATTTTAAGATCAAAAACCGATTACTGGAACACAATAGCCAAATGGTGGCTACAGAAGTTTGATATCAAATATAATTGTAATAATTTTTTAGCAAAGTGTTCAGACTTACGAGGATTGCAAATGGAAAATTTTCCAAAATACTATCTTGAGTTAATTAAAACGTGGTCAAAAATTTTAAGTATACAAAGTCCAATAAATAAAAACGATATCCTAAACCAACAACTTTTTGGAAACATAAAAATTCAATACAATAAAAAACCTATTTGTTTTCGCTAACTTCGGAAAAAGTTGAATTCATACAATAAATGATATTTGGGATGAAGAAACGAAAAACATCAAAAGCGACAACTTTATATACAATACTCTTAAAGATGAGAGAAACTGGATCTCGGAATGGGCAAGGCTGAAATTAGCTATTCCTAAATTGTTCAAGGACAGACTAAAAAACGTACACGTTGATCCAGAACCCCCCAAAAATGGTTATTATATTAAAAATACATTTGAATTTTACGATAAGCAGAATAAAGTAGTAATCCCAAGTGAGATATCTTTGAAATTAATCCAATATTCGTTAAATTTAGATATAGTTCCAAACTGTCAAATAAAATGGAATATTCAGTATAATTCGTAATTACCGTGGAAAAAGATCTGGATAAATTTAAATAAAAGTATGTCCTCTAGGAAAGCAAATCAAATTATAAAAACAGTTAAGTTGAGATTAATTGTCAAATGTTTTGCAAAGGTGAATCATGTCCTTATATACAGTAACCACAATTTAACATTCTGAATATAGAACAATTGCAGTATTAACCCAATTATTAATTAAAATTGTTATCAGAAGAAGAAGAAACGTATTAAATTAAAATTTATTTTTATAACTTAAACAGATCTTTCCCAGAAGAGTGCGGTACATTTCAGAATTACCTTACACATGAATTTGAAATAAAATATGCTCAAAAGCGTAATGTAAATATTTAAAATTGAGAAAGGAAATTGGGAATGTGTCAAAGAGACGACAAACCGACCAAAAAACAGACAACAGCAGAATTTACTTTCAACTTTGATTAATGTCATTTTATGGTTGTCTGTGCAAACTTTTATCTTAACTATAATTAAGATAGAAATTCATTATATTATTCAGGACCTTGATATTCATAAAACTTATCTTTTATTATACAACAAAGAATGGCTAATAGAATGGGTGATACAAATGAACAAAACAGAGATGATGGCAATGAAAAAACAAAAGAAGATTACCCTTTGGTTCAAGAAGATCCCAAGGCTACATACCATTATAATGCTAAAAAAGTAAATATGTTATAATTTTATTTTATCATTGTCATATTCCCGAATATGACTGTTAAACTGGGTGTGAATTTGCATTGCTGTGTGGTGCGTCTCGGTGTTTTATACATTCAACATGTATTCACTTAAGAGGTTTCTGTTTTGATAATCTGTTATGTCTTATCGTTTGTTGTCAAAATAAATATATAAAATTACGTATCCATACTATCATTGTTATGAACATTGTTTGGACGAATTTTGGGATAATAATTGAAAAAAGTTCGAGATTGCATGTTAATTACGTACGCTCGTCAGTGTTTTAATATCCTGTGGTATCAGTCGTTGGTGGAGTATGTTAGTTGTTGTTCTACGGTTGCATGTTGTGTCGACTATAATATTATTTGGTTGAACGTTTCTCTGTTCTGAATATTTGTTTGTGCTGTATTTCTGTCACGTAGTGTTTTGTGATATTTTTTAACATTGTGAAAAAGTGAGAGGTTCGGTTAGCCATTAAACCAGTTTCAACACACCATTTATTTTTTAAAATGCCCTGTACCATGTCAGGAATATTGCAGTTGTTTTCAAATAGTTAGTTTCTATGTGTGATGGCGTACTTTTGTGTTGTACTTCAGTATTGCTGTTGGTCCTTCTTTTCTAATATAGTTGATGTGTTTACCTCGGTTTTGGTTTTGTAGCCCAGATTCGTTATTTTCCAATTAATTTATAACTTTTGAACACCGGTATACTACTCTTTATTTATCACATTTGAATTGAACAGTTTGAATCCCATATGCATCACGTTAATGGTTGGACAGTACCTTTAAGAATTAATTTGATTGTGTTATTTTTCTCCAAAATAGTTATTTTATATGTAAGGAAAAATAAATCATGTTACAATATATTAATTTCATAATTTATGAAATAGACTTGTTTAAGGGTCAACCCTTGAAATTAAACCAACAGTTATTAGTTTATAGGCTGAAAATAATGGATGTTCTTGATTACTTTAACATACATTTGTGTACTAGTAAGATCAAAACTTATAATCATTTAAGAGTAATATATTTTTGAATATTCTTGTAAATATTGAAATTCAAGGTTAATGATT
Organism: Mytilus trossulus; assembly: GCF_036588685.1. Lineage (NCBI taxonomy): Eukaryota > Metazoa > Mollusca > Bivalvia > Mytilida > Mytilidae > Mytilus > Mytilus trossulus. The sequence goes on from NC_086379.1 coordinate 62,663,624, forward strand.
ACTGAAGACCTTCTTGGTACATTCATTGTTTAATATGTCTTAGGCTAACTGATGTTGAAGATATTAGTTGTCTAATGAGAATAAGGATATTTCGATACAGATATGAATATCAATAAATGAATGCTGATTTAAATACCCCGATGGTATTACAATCTCAGTAGCCTGTACGTCGGTATTGGCATGAAAATATGGACTTAAATCTTGCTGTTACAAATGTTTAGAAAATTATTCAAAATCAAGGCTTTTAAATCCCTCATCCAAAACTCCAGTTCATTGCCCATCATTGGCTATACTTTGTTGTCCTTTTTTGTTTATAATATATCTTTATCCTTTAGATATGCTTTGGATTTTCAAGTATTTTGTCCCCGAACATTCCTGCATGTTATTACAGGATAAACGGATCTTTTGAGCTGTATTTTACTTTAGGTACAGCATTATCTGAATCTTTGTCCTGGATATTTCTTACATAGACGAGTGATTTAAACATTCAATAAACTTCCTGCATTTTATCTTTGTGTTGTAGTGCATAAAATGGACAGTTTCCGTGTGTATGATTTTAATGATGGTAGCAGTAGTATGGGCGTTAGTTGCATTTCCGTCACTCCCTTCTAATTTTACGAAGCAATCTAGCTCACCTGAATCATCGGCGAACCAATCTGATAAAACGAAAGGTAATTATTCGACTATTTAGTTATAGAACTCGTCTAAACATTAACCCAACAATGTTAACCTGTAAATTTGCTTTCGCAATTTTTGTGTTCTTCCCTCGCCGGGATTAGTATAGATAAGTATAGAGGGAATTTAAATTAATGACTGGTCAATTTTGGTTTTTGTTGACAAAAGTTTAAATAGTTTAATTATTTAGTATCCAGTCTGTGTAGTTTCTTTTCATATAAGGACGGAATCATTCAGTGATATTTGATACACATATATTCAGTCAGAAACCAGAAATATAGCGTATTTTGATAATGATATTATGTATTGACCATAGATTCATGATATATTGATCTTTATAAGGACACTAGTATAGAAGTTAAATAGTGTAGCTGTTGATGTTATATATTGTACAAACTCAGTTCCACAAATTTGGTAAGTGTATGTAATTATAAGATGAATGCATGTGATGTACAATTGATGAATAAAGAACCCTATGACTCATATGACTAACCAAATCTATGACTGCGTTGGATAAAAACCGCAATTTTCATACGTGTGCATGTAAAACAAATTTCGTTGTAGCAGGGTCTATAAACAGCACAAACAACATTTTCCAAAATCCCAAAAAAGTGAAAAAATATATTTAAACAAAACGTATTTGACTAAAAGGTCGAACAACCGATGTTTTTTCACCCTGCTGACTGCCATTGGCGATTGCCAAATAAAATTGATCAAAAGATGTAACAAAATGGATCTTAATATAAATTTAATACTAAACAGAAAAAAATTAACTTGTGGCCACGATGATATGCCACAAACATACGGTGTCAATATTTATATATATATATATATATTGTATGAAATAATAATAAAAAGAAAATTAAACGAGAGGCGCATCTTTTTGGTTGCTATTTTTCTTGTATTGGAATATATGGTGTTTAAAATAGTTGGATAAAATTAGTAACAGAAAATTTAAAAAAAAATGAAAAAAATACAATTTAATATCTTGATTCGTGTATACTTTACCGATGAAAGGATTAAAACTCATAGATTACATGCGATACTGTCAGGTTATGATAACCTACCTTTAATATATCATAGATTTATCATAAATAGACAGTTACTGACAATTCAGTGTTTTTTTTCAAATAACTTTATTTTTTAAATCAATTAAAACTTATAATTTCAATCTTGAATGTAACATAGAAAAAAACAACTTAGCAACTTAGTGAAAATACGACCATTTTTTTGGAGAAACATCGACATATCAATAAACGCAAGGTTACCAATGCAGAAAGAAAAAAACAGAAATCTGGAATCAACATTTAAAAAAACTATACAGTACATTTCTACAGGCCACATTAAGTTTATATACTACACTTTTCATTTTCCTCCTTTTCAGCCATAGACAGAACATGTGCTTACATCACCGATAGGGAATACTGGAAATCGAGTAAGTTTGATATTTTTCAGGTAATTTCAGATTTAAGCAAAACATATTGTGGTTTTGGCTTTAAATATTAAAACGGATATTATCATTTTTATATATGCGAATCGTACTATTTGGTCCTTCTATGCGTCATTCAAAATATTTTCAATTACTATTTACGACATCTTTGCTGAATTTGTATCATTCAAATTAAGAACAGATGTTTTTAAATAAGCTAAATATCTTTAAATACTGTTCGTGTAATATGCTTATTACAACTTATTGAATGTTTACTGATGTTATATCTTACTATAGTTCCAGATAATTTGGATGAGTATTGCAGACCAAAACAAGTTATGGGTAAATATAAGTGTTTTGTATAAACCGCAGTGTTATAAATAAAATTGAGAATAGAAATGAGTCGAAAAGACAACGACCCCATAAAAGAGAAGACAACAGCCGAAGTCCACCAATTAGTCTTCAACAGAGCGAGAAAATCAGCTGGCCCGTGAATAAAATTGTGTATTAGTTCAGTGATAATGAACGTCACACTAAACTCCAAATCATATAAATGAACTATAAGTGAAAAAGAAAACAAAACTAAGAAAGGCAAGATGCTCCTTACTTGGAAAAGGCGCAAAAATGCGATGGGGGTAGACATTTTTTGTGAGATCTCAACCCTCCCCTATACCTCTAGCCACTGTAAAATAAGGAACACATAGAAGTACGCACAGTAAACTTAGTTTAAAAGAATTCCGAGTCTGATGTCAGAATAGGTAACAAAAGAAACTACGCAAGAAAAAAACATGGATACATAAATAATCAAAGGACTAGTAGCAGTTACTGACATGCTGCTACAGACCTCAATCAAACTGATTTTGAAAGATTATGTCTTCAGCATATGAAAATCAAGTACAATCCCTCCAGGTGGGGGTTTAGTATCATATCTTCATTAAATATGAAATGGATTACAGAATCATAGGTATTGAATAATGGAGTCTTTCATGTAGGGAGCCTACTATTAACTATTAACGAATTTCCCGGATTTGAATATTTCACTTTATAGGTTTTTTTTAATCCGAAGATGTATAAGTACCGAAACCGTCGAAGAGCTATATCTCAAAATACCTCAAATAAATAGCCAAATTCATCTTAAGCCAACTTTGCCTGAAGGAGTTGAAACCTTAGTTTCTTGATAATTTCAAAATTTATAAACGGGAGTAGGTTCAGTATAAAGACAACTTTTTGGTCCCAAAATATAGCAGTTTTTCAATATTGGGAAAATGTAATATTTAAGCTATATTTTAAAGTAAAATGCTTCTGCTACCTACATATTGACTGTTTTTTTGACAATACAATGCACAAATATCGCGTACTTGCATCATTAAGTCTTGCTAAATTACTGAAATCTTCAAAAATTTTGCGTTTTATTTAATTTATAGACTGTTTCCGTCTTAAATGAAAGTGGTCGCATTCGTGTTCATTCATAATATTGAAATGTAAGTTGTATTTGATGATATTACAACAAGTATATAAAGTTTGAGGATAACCACGGATGCAGCCACTTTAATTTTGACAAAACCCATCTGAAAAGTGACGTTTTTTGGCATATTTGATAGATTTTCAGATAAAAGCTTGAACCAGAGCGTTTTTTAATGACTAAACCAGTAAAAATGTTTCACATAAAGTAATCGAATCAATTGAAATCAATAGATGAACCTGAAATTTGAGGAAAAAATCGGCCCTTACCGGACCTACTCCTGTAGTAAAGTTTGTTAAATCATGTCAGTACACAAGTACTGACTACTGAGCTGATGATACCATCGGAGACTGATAGTCCACCAGCAGAGGTATCGACCATGTGATGTAATAAAATTAACGGTATCAATTTTCTTGCACCAGATGCGCATTTCGACAATACATGTCTCTTCAGTGATGCTCGAGGCCAAAATATTTGAAAGCCAAAGCTTATATAAAAGATGAAGAGCTATGTAAAATATTAAAAACAACACGTTTAATTATTCTTATTTCCGAAGCACTTTTCTGGATTTACCTTCATCAGGAACGCTCAAAGCCAAACATTTGAAATACGATGTTGTATAAGTACCGAAATTGCAAAGTTATATTCATGTATTTTTTCGTATGTTTAACGTTTTGTACTTTTACAGTTAGGCAAGGGTTTAGTATTATACCATCATAAAAAATATGAGAAGAACATATCCCGTCTCAAGCCAATAACTTTTTTTGTTGTTGAATGTGTTTATTTTTTATGCAAAGACCCAAGGGAACGTCACCATCTAACATTGAATAATTAACAATAGGAAATGAAAAGTCATCGCATTTATCATACATTTTGGTATTAAGCTTCCTGTTAAAGATATAGATATCAAGATCCAGGAAAGCGCAGTTTTCATTGTTAGTATTAGCTTTATTTAAAGTTAGTTCGGTAGGATAAATCTCTTTAGTTGGCATACTGAAGTCGTCATTATTGAGAGCCCAAAAATGTTTGATTAAAAAGGCATTAGCTACCAATTTTATAAAGACCGATTTGACTCAAATTCTCATATTTGATTTATGAGATACTAAAACCTAAATCAAAATTCCAAAAATTCCAATAGAAACAACTAATAACGCAAAACTTCGATGTAATGAATATGATGTTTATAGCTAAGCACGCCTAGTTCATGTGTAACCCATATCTAGCTACAGGGTCCAATTGAATGCGAATTTAATGAGGTCGAATTAGGCTCTTGTGAGTGAATAATTCATTAGCCATGTTTGTTTGCTTATTTTGATAAAACTGAACCAAACTAGCTACTAAAAGTCAATTATTATATCAATATTTAACTTTCGTTAATGATTGAAAAACAAAAAATATTATTTTATATTTGTTTCATCTCGTAGTTAATGCCCCTTTAAACATATTCAATAGGAACCTTTATGTGACTATTTTACTCACCTTCCCACAAATGAAGTGATCAAATTAACAAGATTTACGAATTACGATATAAGAAGACTGAAGTTTGCCATTATATAATTTAATGACCTACCACAGATCTTGATTTCACAGACAACTTTTGCTATTTTTTTGTTTTCTAAATACGGAACAAATATTCGATAACTGTGAATGTTTGATGCCATTGATTTATCAAAATTATTTGGTTAAAGATCTACACGAATATATGCGTGTATACAACTTCTTGAGAGAAAGAAAACAAAGACGAACAGTCACATTTTGTTGCAAAAGTTCGAGTTGTCATCATAACAAATACAAATGAGTAGGTCCAGTAAGACCCCTGTTTGGTCCCAAAATATAGCAGTTTTTCAAAATTGGTAAAATGGAAACTTTTAGTTATTTATTGGACAGTAGAATGCTTCTGCTAAATAAATATAGGCTGTTTTTTGACAATTCAATGCACATATATCGGGTACTAGCACAATTAAGTCAGGCTAAATTACTGAAATATTCACAATTCCAGCATTTGAGTTAAATTTTAGACGGTTTTCGTGTAAAACGAAAGTGGCCGCATTCGTGTTCATCCTTAATATTGAAATGGAAGTTGTATTTTAGATAATACATAACATATATAAAGGTTGAGGAAGAACACGGATGCGGTCACTTTCATTTTTCACAAAAACTATCTGAAAAGTGACATTTTTCGGCATATTTGGTAGATTTTTCATATTTATGCTTGAATCGGGTCGTTTTTAATGACTAAAAGAGTTAAAATCTGTCACATAAACTAATTGATTCAAATGAAATAGACACTTAGTTGTTTAAAAAGTGGTCAAAATCTTTCGTCAGATGAACCTGAAATTTGAGGCCAAAACTGATCCTTACCGGACCTACTCCTTTGTTTTTTTATTTTTAACCATTAAATAAAACTAATATGTGAGTAAAAATAACGACATATAGTTTATATGAGTAAAAATTGAAAAAAGTAGACTCATTGTTATTATTAAAGCCTTTTTCTAGACTGTCTGATCAAAGATTTGTGTATAGCACTATACAAATCTTTGGTCTGATGAAGAGGTCCTTTTCACTATTTTATTTTACAACTCATGATTCTTCGTTTTAACCGAAATATCTGTTTCAGATGGAACTAGTGGTTACCTGAAAAAAAGGTTTCAGTGTCCGGGAACCCAGCTATATATCCCTCTTTTATGTATGTGCGACTATAATGTCACTTGCCCTAAAACAAAGAATAGCTTGGTGTCTCAGACCGAACACTACATGAAAAGACCTTGTAAGTATAACACTGTTTTTATGTCTATTCATTAAACACTTTCGGTTAAACAATTTGCAGAAATAAAAAAATAAGTCAAGAATAAGAGATGGAGAGACAATTGACAGCTGAAAGGAAAAAAAACACTATATAAACTTTAATTGATAAACATTAATACACATTAAATTTTGCCATTTCCTGTTTCCTCGGAGTTCGGTATATTTGTTATTTTACTTTATACTAGCAGCATTCATATATTGATAGGTAAAGAATGTACGAGTCAAGAGTATTGTGCATGCCAAAACTTCGGCAAATGTTATAACTGCACTGAAAAAATTATGAAATCCTGGAAGTGTTTGTGTAAACCAGGTATGTAAAACCAAATTCGTTCAATTTTTTCATCTCCTTGAAAATAAACACATATTTCAGAAACTGAAATTTAAGTTTTTATTAAAGAATAAAAATTATGTTATTCCCTATGAATTTAATACGTCCGATGCTCTTGTCTATATCACATTTACTAGGAACGTTCAAAATCCACCAATGGTAATTTTTTACTGATAAATTTGAATCCTTAGTTTCTTAAAATAATTACGAATTATAAACATGATAAAGAAACTCATCATAAATATCAGGACTAAATTTTCTATCTACGCCAGACGCGAGTTTCGTCTACAAAAGACTCATCAGTGACGCTCGTATCCAAAAAAGTTAAAAAGGCCAAATAAAGTAGGAAGTTGAAGAGCATTGAGAACCAAAATTCTTAAAAGTTTTGCAAAATACAGCTACGGTAATCTATGCCTGAGGTAGAAAAGCCTTAGTATTTCAAAAATTCAAAATTTTGTAAACATTTAATTTTTAAATATAAGCATCTCAATGATAATTCATGTCAGCACAAAAGTGCTGACTACTGGGCTGAAACAGACAAAAACAAATATCTTTATTTACAATTTGAATCCTTATTTTTTAAATAATTACGAATTATCAGCATGATAAACAGACAAAAAGAAATATCTTTATGTACAATTAAAATCATTAGTTTCTTAATAATTACGAATAATAAACATGATAAACAGACAAAAACAACTATCTTTAATTACCATTTGAATCCTTAGTTTCTTAATAATAACGAATTATCAGCATGATAGACAGACAAAAACAAATATCTGTATTTACAAAACATATTGCAAAACTAAGTGTCTTCACTTTTCAGTCTAATTCTTTTATCCAAAAAGTTGATTAATGTTTTATTTATTCCTTTCCAATTAAGGAACTGGTGGTACTTACTGTACAAAAATTTCTGTAAGTATAAAAACTATATTACTATATGTCGTATTTGCCAATTCATGAATTCATCATTTGTATGATAATTTAATGATCACCAATTGTCACTAAAACCAAAACGGTTTTCGAATTCAAGTTCCAATTTCATGTTTTTTTAGTTTTTTTAATCAGTTTCAGCCATTGTGTCTTGCTTTCCTTTTGATCTTTATCATGGAAAAAAAATATAAATCATTTGAAAAAAAAAGTTTATCGCTAAAATTAGAATTTCTGAAATCCAAATAATTGGCTTTGAAAGAAAGTTGACTGCTAATGTGTACATTAATATATGTATCAATGCCATTGGGCTATCAAATTTTATCATGCTATTGTGTATTGAGATCGTATTATTCAGATACGATCCATGAAAACTAGTTTTCAATTAGACCATTCTCTACGGTCATCAACACATACAAGATAGCATTACGATCAAATGACCGTTGTTATCCATTCGTTTTATGTGTTTGGACTTTTGATTTTGCTTTTAATTTTTGATTTTCCTTTTTGAATTTTCCTCGGAGTTAAGTATTTTTGTGTTTTTACTTTTAGAATTGAATTTCTTATTTATATGTCATTTTAACGACAAGTTTTATGTCAGATAAAACAAATCTGCGTAGTTCTATCCAGCTTTCATGCAAGTGTCATATCTTCAGATGTATCTTTGTTTTGTGCAAAAACTCAAATTCATAAAACTAATTTAAAACATTACGTACTCATTTTTAGGTTACTTCAAAATAAGAGAAAAGAGCAACTCACTTCATTCATTCTTTTAATTCAACCTGATTTTTTATATAAATATACAAAAATAAGACTTACGAGTTATATTTTAGACTTATAACTAGTATACAAAAAGATTGGATATCAAATAAAATAAAGACAAAAGACACAAAATGAGCAGATGATTAAATCAAAAATGGTAATTAGGATTACCTTACACAATAAAAATTGTATTCATCGTATGTAATTATTTTAAAAAGCCAAAATGTTTTGCATAGATGTACGTATGCTTTTTCTTTTAACAGAAAAGACTGTGTACTAAATCCAAGAAATCAAATGGGTTGGAAAACTGTAGTAATTCTAATAACCTTGAGTGTGTTTTACGACTAGATAATCATGACACATATGTCTGTAAATGGAACGGTATGTATGGTAGAAACCCCCCTTAAAGGGGCACTAGCTGTCTAATTCATATTCATCGATTTTTATCAAATTCTCATATTTGATTTATAACCATGATAAACATTTGTCCAAACTATTAAAAGTCTAAAATAAACAATTAACAGGGCACTGACATGAAAATACGTAGCTTCGTTTCGAGTGTTTTTTAGTCTAAATGCCATCTTATTAATTATCGAGTTAACCTCTAAAGTCATCCGATGAACATATAAGCGATGTCGACATAAATATAGATTAAAATAGATTAAGCAAACTCGTGCTGTTATTATTCTATATTAAGTTTAATCACAGTGTAGATACTATTCTGTACGCTATCCGGAAGTCGCGATTTTCGAAGCGAGGATTTCAAACTGGCTAACAGAACGGTTTTGTTGTGGTGCTTTTTCTCATCATTTGTTTACTCCTATATCTATAAAGTGCTTTGCACATCTTAAATGTATGAATAACATCATAAATATGAGTAACTGTAACTAAAACATGCAGTAGAATATAGAATATTCGCGTGCATTACACCAACTTCATAGAAAAAAGTGAAATCGATTGACAATTTTGCTCTCGTAGTACAAAGCAAATAATCTTTTATTGCAAATATATTGCATCAGTTTACAGTAAAATATATACTGTTTCAATATTCCTACCGTATTTAAGTAGAATGTTCGTATTTCAAATAAAAAAATATGCTTTCCTTGAGGATCCCAAAATAAATTACTGTACGATCAGTCTAAAACTGACTGTATTCTAGTAGCGATTTCAGATTTTTTGTCTGTATGACCAGTCGTGATTTTGAAGAAAAAAACAACAACAAATGGAAGTTTTTAACGACATTGACTGAAAAACAACGGCAATTTGAAGGTATATACGTGACTGTGTGATATTATGATTGTGTCCATGGAACTATAACGTGTAATGTCGTTCATCAGCCAATACAAATATATTTCTGATGATTTTTGTAGACAGCAAAATAATTTTTGTTCCGTCAGTCTTAATTAAAATCAAATGCCTAAAAAGCAATACATGATTCGCATTAGTGTGTCGTTGCAGTTATCTGTTTAACTATTACATTTTTAAAGATTATGTACACCGTCTACCGTTGACCAATAGGTGATTACATACATCAAGCCTGTCTCTTTTAAAATTACAAAAAAAAATAGATAGAGAAAGCTTTGTTTAAAAACTTTAGGTATTGAGGAAAGAATTAACGAAATTATACCCCGCCACTTCTATAGTCCATGTTTTGGTAAAAAATAAACCACCAGAAAAACTAAATCATAGGTGCACAGGGGCATCATTTAATAACGAATATGAGAAAGTTTTATTAATACTAGTATATGGTAAGTTTTTGAAAGTTGCGTATAGTAAACGGGTACCACCCAATAAGTTAGTGGAAAAGTCCATATCATGGAAATAAAAAAACTGATGATTTTTCGAAAAAACAAAATAAGAGGTACACAATTGAATTAAATGATAAGGAATCTGAAAAAGATTCATTAAGTTATGACAAGTGTCTGAAGGAAGTTCTGGATATAAAATAGGTATGTTCAAGTCCGTATCTTATATAAAGAGACCCCATAAAATATTTTTAATAAAATAAGAAATACATTCCTTTTTTTATATAAATAAGGCCGTTAATTTTCTCGTTTGAATTGTTTCACATTGTCATTTCGGGGCTTTTTATAGCCGACTTTGTGGTATTGGCTTTGCTTATTGTTGAAGGCCATACGGTGACCTATATTTGTTAATATCTGTGTCATATTGATCTCTTGTGGACGGTTGTCTCATTGGCAATCATACCGCATCTTTTTTTTTTTATTTATGATACGGAATCCAAAAAAAAATAAATTACCAGTTATACCAGTGACGGATTCAAGAAAATTGAGATCCGGCGGTTTGAAACTCTTTTTTTTAACTTTCAATGCATTTGTATGGGAACATATATTTGGAATCCTCTTTTCTCCTGGATTGGACCCCCTCTCTATTTAAAAATGTCTGGAAACCCCAATGTATATTAAGTTGTTTATGAGGAGATGCGCTTGCAAAACCGGCGAAACATGTTGTACCGGTCCAACGGACGAACGGAAAGACGGACTTCATTATCACTATAAACCATCGCTTTACAAAGTGGTGTACAATTGAGTGTGAAAGAGACAGATCTACATCCAAAACAAAGTGAAGGAACTGTGATCAATTACAGGCTACAGTACGGCCTCGAATGTTTGTAAATTCATGCATTTTTATATAGTAACAATTGAATCTGTGTGTTTGTACAATTTTAAGTATAACGGAGGACATTTCTGAAACTTCTATAAACAAACAAACCTTCTTCTTATTTCAGCCACACTCAAACATCCTTATACTTAATGTAGTAAGTCGAGTACACCCTATCAAGCTAAAACATGTTTGAAAGGTTTACAGGATATGCATTTATTAAAATATATTTGTGTTATTTAGAAAAATGCCATCTTCTAATGTATCGTAAATAACTTTGAAATCACTACTAGAATACAGTGAAATAAAGACTGATCATACAGTTTCAAAATATACAAGCAAAACTGATCGTACAGTGAGAAATTCAAACAAGTGTAATTTTCTTATTTCTGGCTTCAAAGATATGGCTGAAACTTTTACCACCACTTAAAATATACTTTATTTAGTAAATTAAGTTTGGATTTAACGTTAATTTGTACAGTAAGAGTGCAAAAAGATTGTTTTTAGGTTCACCGACTGATTTTCCTTAGTGATGCACTTGAAAATCTCTTTATTAAGGCAAAGATACGAATCGAATAAAGAATGTGCTAAATTTAATTATAAACTATTTGTGAGTATCGATGTCAGCTGAATTAATCATTAAGCAATGTACAGATGAACATCTTACCGTTTAATATAGTATATCCGACAAATTTAAAATGTGATCCAAAAAGTTCTCGCTTCGAAAATCGCGACTTCCGGAAAGCGTACAGAATAGTATCTACACTTTGTTAATAGTATAGCTGAAAAATAAGTGTTTATAATCGTTTTTACCTAAATATAGAATGTTTTATGTGGATCGAATCAGTCAATCAAATGATTTACCTTTTATTTGTTTCACTTGCAATGGTGACATTCTTTTCCTTTAAATAAATATACACATACAATTCACGTGTTTTCCTTCTCAAGCTAAGGGGTTAAATTAAGTTAAGTTCACATGAATACGGTTTTTCATGAGGTCGAATTATTCACTTGCAAGTGAATAATTCATAATCAATGATATTTTGCTTATTTTAACAAAATTGAACCATACTGGTTGCTAACAGCGAATAATTATTTCACTATTTGTATTTCATTAATGATTGAGCAAATAAAATAATGTATTAAAAAGAATTATATATCTCGTAGCTAGTGTCCCTTTAAAGTAGTGAGCAAATAATTCTAACGATAATATACCACTGTATCATTATGGAATGTGCTTGGCTAAACGGTGACGTATTTTTGTTTAAATCTATATCACTTAGTCTTATATCAATAGTTGTATCATTGGCAAGTGTATCATATCTTGTTTTATAACTATTGCTGAATCAATTAAGAAAGAGATGCTCAATTGGTACGTGTTTCAATAAATCTACTGGAAATACTAGTCTTTAAAATCTGAATGCTAAAAACATTGTCTGTTAACGATCAATCCATTCACAGAAACGGCCTTTTTAAAGGTTTTATAATCAAACACACTGTAAGTACTCGATGGAATGACTTCTTGTGATCGTAGTAAGATACTTTAAGATTTACATTTGTTTAAGTTTTTTATATACTTTTCGTTTTCCATGAATAACTTCTTTTTCATTTAATCAAATAATTTGTCTGTTGTATTTTCTTACGTTTTATAGTATGGAAATTATTTGATTAAATGCAAAAGAATTCAACACTCTCCTAACCTGGGAAGTGGTGTAACAGCTACAGTATGACAAATAGAATTGACTTCGACACACTTACTGGCGAGTTTATGTTAATAAAGATAAACACCCAAGGATCACTTAGATTAAAAAAAAATTTGCGAAATTTAAAAAACTCGACCTAACCATGCTAACAGCATAAATCGGCAGGTTATTGACAAAATATTTTGAAAGATTCATTCATAAAAAGAACATTGCGCACTGTCGCTGTCACACGTTGAAATATCGTACATGACAATCAGTTAGAGTTTAAGACAAATGAGAGTTTTTAGTTTCCATTAAAATTATGTCCATGTGTTACTTGCTAGACAATGTTAAAGTTGTGTATCTTTTCCAGAAGCGATGAATGGTGATTATCCGAATTGTGGACTGTCAGTTTCTACGTCTTCCTTGATGAAAGGTAATTATAAAAAGTATATAATTTTACTCTTGATCTTGTTTGATAAAACAGTGGTTTACCATCTAAATATATTTTGTTATGACTATATCTGACATGTCAATGACTAAATTTCTTTCTTTTTATTCATAATATCCATTGGTTTTGTTTTCATTAGTTAATATACTCCATAGACAAAATAATTTGCCAGCTTTCAATTATTTTCCCTTTGTTACTACAAAGCCACATCTTTCTGTACTGTACAGAAAACCTTTCATAAAGTAATCTTAGTATGTACTTAGGAAGCAATATACAGTTAGCAGTGCAGTTCCGCATGTATTAACCAATTTTGCCTTTCAAATATCATATTGCTATACAATAAAAGGGTTATTGCATGAATATTGGGGAATATTGTCCCTCGTAGAACATATATTGTTATGACTATATCTGACATGTCAATGACTAATTTTTTTATTTTTTTTCATCATATATTCGCAAGCTCGTGCAATATAAAATTCTACTCGGGACAATATTCCCCAATATTCATGCAATAACCCTATAATATTCATGCAATAACCCTTTTATTGTATAGCAATTAATAATTTCATACGTCTGTACCTTTATTAATCAAAAATAACAAATTCATTAATCTCGGAAGCAATATTTCAGCAATTCAAGCCAGACAAAATTCATAACGCTCATATGACGGAGCTATTCGAAGCTCATATACAGCCTCTTATAGATACAAATACGCAATTGGGATATGATGTATTACTTTCATTTACATACTGGGATATGTTCCTTGAAGCAGTAGACATTAAGCTGTCAAATGTTAGAGCAAAATGAGAAGGAAATTGGTCTCTTTCTTTAGATCGTCATCTCAAATGTAACATTATATTCTTGTAACCAACCGTACCACACGAAGGTGGATACTCGATATGCTTCAATTTTCTGAGAACATTCGATCACCTTTTATAGATGGCTACTTTGCTTTTTAGACAGAGTCCTGGATATTTTAACAGTACTATGACATAGCAACAGAAAAGACCGTTATAAAACCCTCAAGGGGATTAGGTGGCACTGTAGGCATAACAAATCAAAATATTGCGATTGTTAGATGGACCCTTACTAGACATTTCATATAATCCATTAGTCTTGTAATGCTGAAAAGGGATGGAATTGCTGCAAATTATGCAAATTAACAAGAAGAAACAAAGCCAACAGCAATGAAAAGAGATGAAGAGCATGTTATTGCCATTGTGAACCATCTAAATGATCCATGACTGATCCCTTTGGTGTGAAATCCCACCCTCAATGTCTTATCAATATGTCTTCTTAAATGAATGCTTCAAGACATATTCGAGGTTCTTTGCTCACAGTTGTCGAGGAAGGCTTGAAAATGTTTAAACATTTTATCACTAGTGCTCTTTCTTCCGATCACAAGGAGTTTTTATAGTCCAATATCAAAGTCAAACACAAACCTTAAATATAAATCGGGGGAAATACTTTCAGGTTGCATAAATCCATAACTTGTGATTAGACGTGCACTGATTTCGGCAGAATGAAGAGATGATGTAATCATAGAACATGTGCTGTTGCACCCATTCCATTATCCCCTTTTGAAAATGACGGCACTTTGTCGGATTTTGTGAAGCAATTCGAATCTTAAGTCTCTTGTGCACTTTCTCTACCTTCCTTTATACAATCACTCACAAATAAAGTATCTCCCTCATGCAAAGCTCTGATTCCTTTCACGAATTTGGCTATACTTTTTGGACCTTTTGGATTATAGCTCTCCATCTTTTATATAAGCTTTGGATTTCAAATATTTTGGCTACGAGCATCACTGAAGAGACATGTATTGTCGAAATGCGCATCTGGTGCATCAAAATTGGTACCGTTGATTTTATTACATAAGAGATGGTATGGCATTGGTTCAATTTAGTAATTTAGTATGTCCCAATGAATTTCTATGGCGCACATAGTAGCAAATGTTTTGACCGCTTCGACACGAACAACTCTATAAAGTCTGTCGAAATGGAACGCCGCACAGAGACTACATGCAGTTCTGTGTGTTCGCTACTATAAAAACAATCGATCACATACAAGCGAGTTGTGGTTGCAGATGTGGAAGATTAGCAGTGTAAATGATGGGCGGATATTTCCACCCATTCAACAACTATGTGTCTGTCTTTCCCCAACAATTTGTAAACTATTGCCTGCTGCACATGTATGAACTTCGTCTCTGTTTGGAGTAGGTATACAAACTGTCTATAGGACTTCGAAGGACACGCACGACTATTTCAGTTGTTTTTAGAGTTTCGGTTATATTGACAATGATGAAGCCCTTGTTTTGGCATGAAAGATACTTTCAAAGGTTTATGATCAGAACTATCTCTTTAAAACCACTCCGTCATAATAATTATTCAGGTTTACCACTAGTAAAGATGTAAGTTTAGTCAGGTTACCTTCCTGCGAGAGGGCACTGAAACAGTATGTTTTACGTACTTCGTTTCAAACTAAAAATTTGGACCGCATTACACATTGCTAAACCCCTATCCGGTCATCTTAAGAATACGGTTGGCGAGAGTAAAATGATGCATTACACCCCGTGTATTTAAAAGGGCATATTTTAGCAGAAATCATTGCAGGATCTTGTGTCCTCATTGAAAGGAAAATCTGCATGTGAAAGAGTCATGTGTTTGTTCACTACAAAACCTTACATGCCCGGGGCTTTGGTCCTGTAAAGGGTCAGAATTATGTAGAAAATTTCAAATCATGTTAATTGACAATTAACCAGAAGATAAAATTCTATTGTGTGGATCTCTTTGATTGAAATGTTAAATTGTAACTTTTTTCGAAGTATTGAGTGCTTTTAAGTTTTAATGAATTTCATGAATGATCTTATGCAAAATATGCCTTCATGACAGTAGGATGCAGGTAAAAATAATATTTATCATTTATTGATGAGGTTGAATGTCAGCCGGCAAGGTAACTATTGTAATTTTAACAGAATATGTGTTGATCTTGTGTAATAGAACAAGTATTTTAAAAACGCCAATTTCCAGAAAAAAATCGATTTCTTATTCATTTTTTTTTTTAACTTTTTCGAGATAATTCATTGCTAATTGATAAAAGAAAATGTCTGTATCTAGAATTTAACCTTAATTGTTATATATTTCTTCAAATTTTGAAAGTATGGAAGAAAAAAATAAAAACAGAATTTTGATCTTTGACCTCGTTTTTTGCAAAACTGTTACCACATTTCTTTTTGACGACATCGATATTTCAATAGTACTCATTTTTCTGAATCCAATGATATAAAATATAGCCATATAGTATGTTTGACGATTAGATCTAAAAAAAATATTGGGTCTGGTCACCGTACTATTTAAAGTGGGTTGAAATGATTATCAAGATTTATTTTTCATGTTTCATGGGCTATTTTCTGTTTGACAGTCCGAGTTTTCCTACCGCGCAAGTTTCATATGCCGAGAATTTATTGTTATAATTACTAATACTTTTTTCACGAAAAAAGTTTTACGCAAATGTACGAAATAGGGAGACGAAAGATATATTATTCTTATTTGATATCTTGGTATATGTATTTAAACAGTTTCAGGAAAGATATCAATCCAAGAGATTGAAATTCTACTTTTACACACCTTTTGGGCCAAGTGTGACATCCTCACATCCCTTTTTGCAATCTTTAATAGCAAATATTTTTAGATTGTTGCCATGCATACACCTAAGAGAAACTATATCTTACCATTTTAATACTGCAAATAAAATATGTTGAAGATACTGAATAAAATCTAGTGCACATATACGAAACTAACATTAGGCGTAATTATCATTACACAGCCAGGAAAAAGGGATGGTTTACTTATGCGGATATTTTTTTTTTCTTACTGTATATTGCTACCTATGTAGAAATACATTGCTTAAATGTTGCAGTATATTTTCTGTATTGCACTCTATGATATACCACATCATCTTCTTGTAAAACTCTTTAATATCTATTTTCGATATATAAATGATGTTTTGTCATTTGATGACCCGCATTTGTTAAGAGTGTACCAGCTAATACATTCCAGTGAACTGTAAATCAAAGATAGCTTTACAATCACCATACCAAATAGTTAACTTATAAAATGTGTCTAAACTCGTTACCGACACGTTTTTGTGGTCCTAGATCTTTGGACACTAGCTAGGTTGTCTGGTCAGTAATTTTACCGATTGTATCTCATTCCCGATTGCGACAATTATATTGAATGTGAATTCACATGGCGGAGGACGCAGTTACATGGCAGGAGGCGTTTACCCTGTCTCAGCATCCACCTTCGCTCCCTTTGTTGGTCGATTGGTTTTTCTAAGTTTCTGTTTATTACCTTGATTTGTCACTTCCTGTTCGGTTTACGATACAAGTAAATATGTAAACTACTGTCACCCCAATTGTACTTCAAATAAAATCAACATCCAAACGAATATTAATTTGATTTGACAATTAATTAGTTCACACATATATATTGGTTGTTTTTGTAGTTTTTCGGAGTACCATGGTAGAAATACATACTGTCTTTTCAGAATACATCTATGGCCACATGCGTAACAGCTAACTAATTTATCTAAAGGATATATATTAGCGTCTTACAGTTGCTATAGAGATAAATGTCAATCGAGACTTATTGATATCCTACATCTTCATCCGTCGCATCTGTTAAGTTTTCTGAAGTATAAGATGCGTTCACATTTGAGATCGGATTCTATGCGAGAAAAAGTGACTGTCTGTGGATAGGGAGTTTTTCAAAGTAACAGTTTCAGCGAAATAAAAATTATAAGTCCAAAAAAGATGCGAACAATAGAAGATTCTTAAATTGTTCCAATTTGATAGAAAATAGAAAAAATGAAATTCTTATAGTCACTTATAAATCGTAAATTTTTTATATCAATTTATCGTTCATCGTGATTGAAGTTCAAATAAAAACAAAAACAAACCAAAATAAATTTATGAAAAATATAATGAATTTAAGGGAACATCTGAGATTATTTAAATGCAGATATAAGGTGTTACAACAAAACATTTACTTTTTTATATACATCAAAGACAAATTAACGAATGTCTTCTACCGACACTAAGTGACAGACTTTGTAGTTAATGTGATAACCCTTTATTAAAAACGAGAGGGACAAGCATGTCGACTACCCTCTCAAAAAATATATTATAAATTTCGAGGTCAATTCTTTGATCATTGGTATGTGAAACAGCATTCCCATAACAAAATCAGATAAAAAGTTGATGTCATCAAGATACCCATACATTCTGTTTCTTAAACGAATTTTTAGGATCTAGTTGATAGAGGGCTGTGCTGTTTTAGCGAAAAATATGCCAATATCTCAAATAATAAGACGATGCAAAATATTTCAATTCATTCAAAATGAATAAGAACAAGTTATTAACAATTTTTTTTGTTGACAATCAATATCCTTATTCGAGGGACATATAACATTGATAGGAAAGCACTCCTGTATCAGGGGCAGAAAGATACCAGAGGAACATTCAAATAAAGGCAACAGTAGTATACCCCTGTTCAGAACTCGTTAATCCATGGACAAAAAAACAAAATCTGGGTAACAAACTAAAACTGAGGGAAAAGCATCAAATATAAGAGGAGAACAACGACGCATAGAAATGTATTACACACAGAAACGGACTAAGCATTAGACAAAATCCGATGAAAATAACAAACACATAAATCGAAAAAAAATGACAACGCCATGGTTAAAACAATAAAAAAAAAATCAGACAGATAATAGTACACGAGACAGAATATAGAAAGACTAAGCAACACGAATCCTACAAAAACTGATGACTTTTAAAATCATTCTGTAAAAAGTAAAACAACAACAAAAACGAACTCCAAGGAAAATGCAAAACGGAAAATCCGTTATTGAATCGAATGGCGAAACCAAATCCTCTAATACATCAAACAAATAGATAACAACTGTCATATTATTGATATTTATGACAGTCGTATTAAATTTCATTATATTGACAATAATGTTTGTTATAAGTTTGTTATAATTATATTTCATTTTTGTCTTAGTTTGTTGTAATATAGTAATGCAATTTATTCATGTTTCAGGAGGAATGTCGAGTTCAGAAGAAATGCATAATTCAGAAACTTCTCAACTTACAACTACAAATATGTTGTTATGGGCAATATTTGTACTTCTTGTTGTGGCGGTTATAGGTCTTTCAATTTTGCAATTTTATGGAACATGTCAAACATTTATCAAGACACGTTGCGAAAAATGTCATAGCCTAATGCAAAGTTGCTCTTTTTTATAGACGTGTGTTTATCTCCCACATAAAGAGAGTTATCATTACAGTGAAACGTGCATACATTTTCAATTTTGATGTGGAAATTGTGTGAAATGTAAATATTTCAAGTGTGTAATGATATCTTTCCCTTCGAGACAATTAAAATGTAATATTCATAGGGCAAGGCTTTTCGAACTTTTTAAATTATTCAATTCTAACTGTTGAGTGTTGTGAAATATCGTAATGCACGAGTTGTAGTGGTGGAATCTGTTTTTCTAATGATTTTTGTGCAATCTTTTTCAAAGATTTGTGGAAAATTATGTTCTTTATATGTGGCTTCCTCAGGCATGGTCGACTTTTTTATGACGTCACAATAGGAAATTGTAGAAGAAATGAAGAAAATTTGAAGTAAAAATTATACTTATGACAAATCATGTGTCGAGAAAAATTTTTTTTACAAGTGCAGGAGAAATATAATTCTCCCACTGATTCAGAAATGAGAAAATAACACAAAATAAGAAAACACAGTTTTACATTGACTAAATTACAACTTATATATTTTAATTATTGGTTGCATTATGATAACACTTATCTTTTCATTTCTGTATATTATGTGTTGGAATTGATATGATACCCCAATAAACAATATTTTCGATAATTTAAAATTTGAACAGCATTTATTGACATTTATCATATACTTAGACTAAATGACATATGATTTTTACTGTATGATAATACCATTAAATTCCATATTTTTCGAATTGGTTCTTAGAGGGCTGATATGAAAAGTTTATCACATACTTCGATTGTTATCACATGCCTTTCCGTAACGTTATCACATGGCATTCTGGTAATACTCGGCAAATTCCGGAAATAAACATCAATGCTACGTTTTCAGGGGAAACCATTACAAAGTAGTGTACAAAACATTCATTTGGATACTGGAAAGTATATTTTGTGAAATAATAAAAAAGCAAGAAAAAACCCAAAAAACAAAAATAACAAAAATAACAAAAAAATTATTAAATAAATGCATTGTTTAAAAGTTTCAAACATAATTTAGAAAGTTACTTTAAAAGTTGCAAAACAGTCTTCATTATGTGTATTGTTATTTTTTGTTTGTTTTTGTCGATTCGTTCATATTAAAATGTGTTTCTTCTCTGTTGAGGCAAATGATATCTAACGATTTCATATCGAATGTAAATTTGGGGTCCGACGTCCGTGAACTTTTCAGTCTTTGAACTTCTATTACAGAACCACGTAAAAGGATCAATATATACGAATCAGTTTTTCTCCATTGTTGAAGCATATGATAAAAAGATCATAACATGTCATTTGTCATATCGCAATTGTTATCATCCCTCGGTCAATACATGCGATATGAAAAATGCCATGTAATAATCGGATAATATCTTATCTTTTATTAATCTTCTTATATGTCTTTCTCTATATTTGCATATTATTATTTTTTATTTGATGGTTGAACACATACAATTCTGTATTTATAAATGAAGTCCTACTTAAAAGATAATTATGCCAACGAATTGTATAATCCAATGAATTTTGTTTAATCGTTTGCAATTTTTTGTGTTTGATTTGTTGTGTTTTGTATACTGGTTTTGTTTTGTCTTTTCAGTGTTTTTCGTTATGTTTTTTATGACATCGTCAGTTTATTTTTGAATTCTGAGTTTGAATATCCTTTTGAAATCCCTTGCCTCTCGTTTGCAAAGTGAAAAAAGAGGGGGAAAAGTATTGAATATATTAAAAAGAAGATGTGGTATGATTGCCAATGAGACAACTATCCACAAAAGACCAAAATGACACTAACATTAACAACTATTGGTCACCGTACGGCCTTCAACAATGAGCAAAGTCCAAACCGCATAGTAAGCTATAAAAGGCCCCGATAAGACAATGTAAAACAATTCAAACGAGAAAACTAAGCCATTAAATTTTAGAATGATACTGGTGAAACTAAATCATAAAACTAATTATTCATTATACTAAGTATATCATTGTGAACTGAAGTAAACCGACCATAATTAAGTTGAACATCAGAGGGTGGAATGTCAGAGGGAGAAATGTCTGTGTAATAGTGAATGTAGAAATGGTTGCTGTAGTGAAGGATGATGAGTTACACATAAATGAACTCACGTTTCCGGAAATAGTACTATTTCAGTTGTGTTATTTTGCACATATGTATTGTTATCTGTGTATTGTAAACAAAATGTCACAATACTGCAGCACACCAGTTTTGATTGAAATCCTTCTAATTGCGTTGTACAATATAATGATAATACAACAATGCTCTTCGTTAAATTAATATTTAGATACACTAATAAAATATTAATCATGACAGAGTGTTTTGTTAATATATACTATTACGTTAACTAATTTGATTACTTTTTGACATCACAGGTAAGTATAACCCAAAATAAATCAAGAGTATCCTGAATTAGTTTTAAAAGGGAAGGTGATGTATAATATATACACATTGGAAAAAGTATTGCACCAAACACCAAATTGAAATTGAAATTAAAAAAAAAACACTCTGTAGTTTTTTTGTGATATAATTTGGTAAATAGAACAGGTTAAACATTATTTAAGTATCACCTGAGTTTAATCAATAAATATCGACTCGATAAATTTGTATCTGCACATGCAGCTACTGTACCCATAAACAGCAAAACAGATGTTTTTATCCTCATTATTTTCAACACTTTAAATAACCAAGTTTTTAAAGTTATGTGATTGACACCTTGTAACGGGTCCTTGACAACTTTTAACTGCAGCAAGATTGCAGATTATCAGCATAAGAGAAGCAGGGATGTCGCTGTAACAACTGCACGTAGTGTTGGTCATTAGCATTCCACTATAAGTCGTTTTGAGAATAAAAATCAGGCAATAAACGCTGTTAAAGACCTTTCGAGATAATGAAGACCCCCTATACCATTTGCTAGGGAAAATCAAGCATAATGAAGGTTGGTCACAAGGAAACCCATTGCATACAAGACAATCCTAAAAAGAGAGTGGTGACCATACAGTAGCCTTTTAACAAGAACTGTTCGAGATCGATTCATCGCTACTGGTTATCGTGCGATAAGACCATTTCGGAGACCTTTGATAACGAACAGACACACAGTTTTCCGTTTCCAATGTAGTGCAGAGCTCATCAAAGTCGGAAATAAGGATCGTGGAGGAAGGTCCAATGTTCAAATGGAATTCGGTTCATCTTGATTGGCCCGGTCGTAGCCCGGATTTGAACCATATCGAGCATATTCGGGACACTATTGGGCGGAAAGTGCGCGAAAGGACAACCCAGTTCAAACACATCATGAAATAAACAATGCCCTACATCAGAAATGGTTGCTGCTACCTAAGCAACAAATTAGTCGATTTATGGCAGGAATCAGAAGACGTTTAGATGCGGTTTTCCGTTTAAATGGAGGCTGCGCACAAAGTACTAATTCTTTGGCGTATAACGATCAACTGTGATGTGAACAGTCATCTGAAGATTAATTTTGAAATGTCTGACAATGTAAAGTTCGACTACAGTAAAAGTTGTAAAATGCATTTTTTTGTACAAAAAACACTTCATTTTGTTATTAAAATTGTGGTTATATTAATCATTTTTGTTTTTCAAACATTTTTTGTTCGTTTGAATGCCAATATTATCATAAACTATGTTTCAATACTATTATACACCGATTTTATTATATTTCATCAAAAAAAGAGGCTGATTTTTCAAGTTTTAAAAAATCAAGGTGTTGCAACACTTTTTTCCATGTGTATATTAATCCATACAATTCAAAATGACGAGGCTTTTAATCTTTAAAACCATGGCAGCAAGACCTTATAAAATAAAATGTTTAAAAATTGTAATGTTTGTTATTTAAAGGGGCACTATCTACGAGATATATAAAAAATCTAAAGGAAGATTTTTTTTCAATTAATTATGAAAGTGTAATAGTGAAATGATAATTCACTTTTAGCAGCCTAACTGGTTCAATTTCGAACTCATTAAATCTGTATGCATGTACACTTCAATTAAGCCCCTATTAGAGATTGACAACGCATGCATTGTACGTGTAATGGTTATTTTCAAATAAAAAGAATGTCAACAATGGAAGTGAAACTACGGTTAATCATTTGATTACTGATTCGAACCACATCTTATACTGTTAAAAACAACGAGAAACATTATTTTTAATCTATAAAAATAAAATCAAACTGAACTATAAAAATCCAATTGCACGTGTTGGTTTAATCTTTTCATATCTTTATTTATGATTACATCGCTTATATGGTCATCTGAGGCCAAATCGATAGCTAATTAGATGGCGTCTGGACTAAAATTCACACGAAACGAACCTACATATTCTCTACCCCATGCTTTGTAAACAGTTTACTTTAGCGTTTGGTAGTTTGGATAAATGTTTTACATTGTTATAAATCAAATATGAGAATTTGAGTCAAATTGGTGACCATGAATTTGACAGCTATTGCCCCTTCAACTCTATTTTTTTTCGTTTTTTGCTATTATGTTGTGAGGTTTTTTTCAACTTCTTAGTCTGAATGTTCCCTTTATATCTCCCGCCTTTGTTAAAGGCGACATTGGCTATTCTTACTTAAAACAATATTTTCAATAAAAGCCAACATTTTTATTTGTGTATATGTATATTATGTACCGCTTATGGTTTCGTTTTAAAAGAAAAGGCAATGCACAAACCATTTTTTTAAACAAAACATCAAAATTTGCTCTCCTCTTGGGTCTGGAACAAATTTGTCAAAATTAAACGATACATTAATATATCTAAAACAAATCAAATTCCATTTAACTAAGAGTGGTTGTATATTTCGATTCAATACCAGGCAAGAAGTTATTCGTCAGGGTAGTTACAAGCTGGTTTCGCGGAAGATCTAAATTGCTTTTCCCCACAAATTCTAATATACCCTGAATATCAGCCGGTTCAACCTTTGGTAGACATCTTAGAAGAGGTCGACCTTGTCGATCAAAAATAAATTTCTCGAAGTTCCATGATATATCTCTTGGATAAATAGGATCCCAGAAGCTCTCCTTTGGGTGAAAAATGGCTGCCTCTGGTAATGGACATGATTCCTGGTAATGTAAATACAAAAACAGTTGATGAATGTAGAATTTGGAATAATAGTATTGCAATATTTAGAATAAATGTAAGTGCAACAAATTTTGTGAGAAAAAATCCACAATGAATCAAGATCATCGGTTACATGTCTATATTGACTTTTATCGCTGGAAATAAAAATGTCGACTCAATAATTACCTTTAATTTTTTATAAAATAAGGTTTCGTTAACTCCATTGACATCTATTTTCTTCATGAGTTTGAACTTTGGAATGTATCCACTTCCTGGTCTGACGTATTGTAAACCATTGTATAGTTCTGTAGCATTGTCTGCTGGTTCCTGGTGGGCAAACTGGTTACATGGGATACCAATCACTGACAAGTTGTAGCTGGTACCCATCATTGTAACATTTTTAATAAGTGCATTTAACTGTATATATTGGTATGTAAAAGCTACAAAAAGAAATAAAATGTTAAAATTCACTTTGTTCTTAATCACTTTTATTCATATTTAAATTTAAAATTTCTTGAGATGATCTAATATTTGTCACTTTCCTTGATTTGAAAATTATTGAGGACGCACAAGTTTCTGTATTTATGCATTTTTTTTCTTTTTCTTAAATTCATTTAGAGGAGAAATGTATAAGTTTTCATAGGTTAAGAGCTAGCTTTTAATAACTGTTTGTGCTTAAATCGGAACATTGGGCTGTTAGTTATTTTATTGGATTTTTTTTATGAATTTATGCGAATTAGCGGCGATCTAATACATGTACGTCAAGCCTTTTCCAACTGGTTTTTAGTTTGTTCACTTGTGCTGTTTGACCATCTTAACCTATGCAAGAGGAGGATTTAACACTTTTCAGACATGGGTAACCAAGTATGAAGCATATTATTCGGAATATACCTGAACCAAGTCAGGAATATGACAACTGTTTTCCATTCCTTCCGTTTGTTGGTTTTAATCTATCAATTTTCTGACTCTCCGTTTTTTAATTAACCTTGGAGTTTGATATTTGTGTTAACACTTTTTTTCAGTGAAATGTCGCCGAAATGTTTAATTTCTCTTTTTAAATAGTATCTCATTTTGTAAGTTCCCCAATTCCCCTTACAAGTAACAACAAACACCGAATGTATACACTTTACTTAAACATCTTACTTGTGATTCACGTATCTTTCATGCATGTTAATTCGGCCATTGAACATATTTTGCATTTAAAATGATTTATATAAAGCAGTATTTCATACTTGCAAATTTCAACGTGGCCAACATGCGAAACTGTTGAGTGCTACGCGAGTAAAACTTATATGAATCATATTTTATATGAATAATTCAATTCCGACTTCTACTTCTACTCATAAGTTTATAAATAGACAGTTCTATTAAATATACAAAGCTAGCAACACATACAGTTTCTTCCCTCAATGTACCATGATTTTGTACATAAATTTATTTATTGTGTAACAATGTTTATTCTTGATCATTATTACAAAATTATATAAAAAAAGATATTGAAAATACACAGATTGTTTTCACATACACAGAGACAACTCTTTCTGTCAATGAGTAATTTATGATGCACATACCTCAAAATGTAGCTACATTCAGAAGCAGAGTTACATTGCCATCCACTAACTGTCCTAGAGTCACATTTTTCCCATCAAGTTTTTGCAGTGATTGGGGGTAAAGCGAATTATCTTTGTCACATATTGTGCAAAATTTAGAACACTGTATCCCTGATAACAAGATAGGTAGCACCAGGGCATACATGGATGCCATGTTACCGCACAAGTTTCCAAAGTGTATTTGTCGGTCTTCGTAACGACACTTTTATATCGATGTCAAAACCTTCGAAGGCTTGTTGTGGGTTTCATAATGTGCCTCAGTTGTCATGCTCATTTTATGATATTGTGGCAATATTTTTCATTGTTTACTCCTGTGGTGGAGGATAAAAAAAATTGCTCAGTGACAAACACCACTTGTTATGGTGATCATGTGTAAGAATGGTACATCAACCTGTTAATTTCACCCACATAACCCCTCTGAACTTTATGTCAACCTTTTGCTTTATAATGTAAAAATATCACAATTCAAATACAATTATTGCCTAGAGATAGAACATCTGTCTCATCAACAGACAAAAACTGAATGATACAATAATCTATAGTACTTGTAGTACGTATACATATTGTCTTTTTTTCAAACTGTTTGTATAATGTATACTAAAACGTGTTACATCCGATGGATTGATCATTGATGAACAAGATACATTCATTACATATAGATTTTATAATGATTCGCACTTGTTCATCAAATCGAGGTTGTTTCTAAAATAAAATATTATTTGTCAAATCGTGTAAATGAACTTTGTTGAAATTAAAAACTAAGAGCGAAGAAATGCAGGGAATTCAAAAGCTATATCTCCTGTTTAGCTCAACATGTATAATTAACCCAAGAATGATGATAATTTGCTACTATTCATCATATGTTTGGTTTAAACAATATTTATTAATAAACAATTTCAAGACAAATATTACAATGTTACATAAAGTACAAATATGGGATTCGGAAACAAGTTTGGAAAAACTTTTTTAAATCCGTCTCCCTAAAAAAACAAAAAACATCTATTTAACATACAATATTACGTGCCAACAGTATATTCATTTTATGGTAGCATATGATACATTGAATAAATAAACACACACACACACAAAATAAAAAAAATACAACAAATAAAATAAAGGAAAAAAAAAAAGTGAGAAAAAATAAAATAAAAAAATAAATAAAAAAACAAGAAACAGTCAACTCTTATTTACTTTTCTAGACAGTCACTGGAACCAATACACACGTCCGACCATAATCAACTACACCGGGTCATCCACTCGATTGTACATCATATTTAAAAAAAAAAAAAAAAAAAAAAAAAAAAAAAAGTATAAATATATAATATATATAAAATTGAGAATGGAAATGGGGAATGTGTCAAAGAGACAACAACCCGACCAAATAAAATAACAGCAGAAGGTCACCAACAGGTCTTCAATGTAGCGAGAAATTCCCGATAAATACATTTATCATATATTTAGTACAAAATACAGCTATTTTGTATATCTAATAAAGGTTCTTTTTCCAGTCTGTATCACCTACCCTGTATGATTATCGCATACCCCGTATCGCATGGCTAAACCCGTATCGCATACCCCGTATCGCATGGTAAAACCCGTATCGCATACCTTCTTTTTTTTTTCTTTTTTTTTATATCTAAAGTCAGTTTTTTTTTGCTTAAGAATTTTTTTTCAAAAAATAGGGAATTTTTTGGAATGACGTCATTGTTTGGTATGTAACGTCACGTACATCAAGTTTTCATATTGTATGTGACGTCACGAACATCAAGTGTTTACAACATATTTTTTGGCACACTCAATGCAACTATAAAAAATACAAAACACTTAAATATATACAATAATAAACAAAATATTTTCAAAACAACAGATTGTAAGGTAACCTAGGTGCTTCGTATAAGTAATTGAGCAGTTATTTTAAAGCTTTGAAACAAGACAAAAGCAGAACTGAAGGTAACCCAGTGCTATGGATCAGAAAACAGTTCATGTACTATAGTACTCTTCTGTTGAAATATATGATAAAGCGTATAATACATGGCAAAATCCGTATCACATGCCGTATCACCCTCGACCAATATCATCCCTCGGGCCTAAAGGCCCTCGGGCTGATATTGATGTCTCGGGATGATACGACATATGATACGGATTTTGCCATGTATTATTCTCTATATACTAGATTAACTTTCAAAACGTTTTGTTTTATTAATGTATTCAGAAACTTTATGAAATATTTGCATATTGTCCTCGTCAGCTTTTAGACTATCCCCATATAAAATAATCTAATTAAGATTAGAACAAGAGATCGTCCCGATAGTATCCCTTCGAATTTCATTATACTTTGGACATTTGAAGAAATAATGAAAGGTAGTTTCTACTCGACCACAGGAACACAGTGAGTTATCGATTAGATTTTTTTTAAATAGATGGTCCCTTAGAACACTACTCTGGAGCCTTAGTCTTGCTAAGCATATCTGTTCTCTTCTACAGCCGAAGTGAAAATACAATGGTATTTTATTAATATTTTGAGAAAGATAAGTTTTAAAACCCGATTTTGATTGGTTTAGACGAATGTCGTCAGGAATATTGTTCCAAAGGTTTACTACGACTGGTAGAAATGACTTTTGATAATAGCTTGTTCTGCATAATACAGTTTGTAAATTTGAAGACCCCCTAGTCCTGTGGTCGTGTAGATCTAGTCTCTGATTTGGAACTAAAACAGAAAGATAATCAGGACAATCTCCGTGAAACATTTGATGAACTTTTAATAACTTATGTTTATCACGCCGAGACTGGAGAGTTTCCCAACCGGTTTCATCGTACAGCAACTGTCTCGATGTTACCTTAGTACCACCTGTAACGATTCTTGCTGCTTCTAGTTGTAAGTTTTCCAGAGATGTTTTTAAATAATTAGGTATGTTATCCCACACAATGTCCCCATATTCTAAGACTGGGCGTATGAAAGATAAATAAATAGTTTCTAAATGTTTCCTTTTAAGTTTAAACTTTAACTTTCGAAATAATGCTAATCTAGGAATAGCCTTATCAATAATCATTTTTACATGATTATTCCAGCTTCCATCTTCATTTATAATTACCCCTAAATGCTTGTGCGACTCAACTTCTTTTATGATATTATTATTCATATACACTGGCGGGTGGTGGGGTTTATGATGCCTTTTTGAAATGGTCATTATTTCTGTTTTGTTAGGGTTGAAATTGACAAGCCATTGCTTAGACCAATTATGTATTTTCTCAATATCTTTATTTAGCTTTTCTGCCGCTTCATATTCGTTATCAACAACTATATCAATTGAGGTGTCATCAGCAAAAAGTTTTATATCACATTCGATGTCATTAACTATGTCATTTATATAAATGATAAATAAAATAGGACCCAAGATAGACCCTTGGGGTACCCCAGCTGAGACATGTTCGTTATTGGACGTTTCTCCATCTAATGCTTTACCAAAATCGTTAATAATACATAGTAGTTGGTTTACTGTCGAATCACCAGGGATGAAACCAGACTGGAATTTTGTTAATAAAGAATTTGTAATAATAAAGTTAAAAAGGTATTTAAAAATGCATCTCTCCATTGTCTTACCAATGTTAGACAGCAAAGATATAGGTCTATAATTAAGTAAAAATTCTGGGTCACCTTTGTTCTTCTAAACAGGTATAAGATAAGATAGATAAGATAAGATAAGTTTTATTTTCCAAATTAGGTC
Source organism: Mytilus trossulus (assembly GCF_036588685.1). NCBI lineage: Eukaryota > Metazoa > Mollusca > Bivalvia > Mytilida > Mytilidae > Mytilus > Mytilus trossulus. The sequence goes on from NC_086379.1 coordinate 62,693,508, forward strand.
CCCAGGGGGGCATATACACATAACATATATGATTGATACAACATACAGTATTTTACATAACATTGTAAAATAAACTATTGAAATAGTCATACAGGTATTATTTGTTAAATAAAAAAGTATTTGAGAGTTGCTACTCCAGAGATGTGGCAAACCCCATTTTTTTTTTTTTTTTTTTTTTTTTTTTCTCACTTGATTTTATAATATTTTGCTGAAAATGTATAAATATAAAAAATAAAAAAAATGATTGTTTAGCTGCAACAGACACCAAGGGACGATGCTCTAGGATTGTGATCTTAAAAGCTCTAACAATCCTCCTCGTATCTGATGCAGAAAAACAAACACAAATGAAAAAAGTTTATGTATATTCACAGCAAATAACATATACTGCAGTAAACAGGTATTGAGAATAGTGTAGGTTTCCCTACTGCAACAGACACCAAGGGGCGGTACTCAAGGAGCTGTGGTATTTACACAGTCCTCCTCGTGTCTGAAGCAGACAAGAAGGCCACATAATTAACAATTTTTCGAAATAAATTTACATGCAGCAGTGAGAATAGACTTATCTTCTGTGTTCATAAGCCATATCAGTTTATCTTTTGCGTTAAGAGTTAAAAAGTTGGGGCAACTTTTAGTTATCTCTTGAAATAGATGATTGCGGTCATCATTAAATTTAACACATTGGAATAAAAAATGATATTCATCCTCCACATCTCCGGAGTTACAACGAGTACAAGTTCTGTCATTTAGGAGAGTACCCTGATACCTTCCAGACTCAATTCTTAAGTGTTGTGATGAAATTCTGAGCTTTGTTAAGCTTCGTCTCTGTTCAAAATTCCCAATAATGGAAAGATATTGTTCTCTTCCAAAAACTGATTTAAATGTAACATAAGTTCTGAGTTTACCATCTGAATGCTTTACCAAGTCAGTGTTCCACAAGTCTATAAAATATGATTTTAATATTTTTTTCATATTAGCTTTGAAGCTATTAATTTTTGGTAATGGTGAAGATAGATGATTGATGTCTGGGATCATTTCAAGAATTGACTTCATAGAGCCATACCAAGATGTTTTTTTTGAGTGAGAAAGATTCTGTGATGTTACATAAGCATCTTTAAGAAGAGAAAATTGGGAATCAAGATTTTCCAAGCGATACCAGTAATTTAACATGGATTAAATCACATCATAATATAGTGGGAATCGTCCTAGCTCGGATAAAATTCCAAAATTCATGGATGTTTTATGAACACCTAAAACCAGTTTACAAAATTTTATATGTAGTCGCCGTCACATTTTAAACTGGAATAGATTTTTTTCAAATGGTAAAGTTCCATTTCTGAATCTTGCTGAGAATGGATTAAAAGTTCGCCATATTTCAGACCCATATAGGAGTATTGGTTTTATGGTATGATCAAATACATGTAAGCTGGTACTTATGCTTGGATTAAGTGATAATAAATTCTTGTACAATTTATAATAAGCCTTCAAGGACTTTTTATACAGTTCATTTTGAGCATATGAAAATGACCCTGATGCACTAAAGTGCAAACCAAGATATTTATAATTATTTACACTCTCGATCTACATATTTTCATAAGTAAATTTTTCACAAATGTGTCTGCCTGCTTTGTTGAATATCAGAACCTTTGTTTTGGTGTGATTTACACTTAAACACCAATCTTTACAATATTTTTCTAGGTTGTTTAGTCTTGTTTGCAATCCTTTAGCAGATGTTGATAAAAGGACCAAATCATCTGCATATAATAAGCAATTAACTGGTTTTTCATTAAGTATAACAGGGTCTTCACTTTCTTTTAAATACTCTGGCAAGTCATTTATAAATAACTTAAATAGATTGGGACTTAAATTGTCCCCTTGTTTAACTCCAAGTTTTATTTGGAAAAAATCTGTTACTCTGGATTGAATTTTAACACAAGATTTACTTGATTCATACATGTGTTTAATAACATTATAAAATGAAGTACCCACGCCCGCAGATAGTAATTTCAACTTAATACCAATATGAATGACTGTGTCAAAAGCTTTCTGAAAATCCACAAAGCAGGCATAAACCCTTCCATCCTTTGAATTACAGTATTTATCAAAAATACATTTAATAATAAACATGTGATCTGAAGTTCTAGCTTTTTTTGTAAAACCTAATTGACATTCATGAATTAATTTATGTTTCAATAAAAAATCATCAAACCTACTATTTAGAACACTATTAAACACTTTTCCAATGGCACTGGTCACTGTGATTCCTCTATAATTGTTAGGATTTGTAATGTCACTAGATTTGTGAATTGTTGAGATGTAACCATCACTCCAGCACTTGGGATAAATTCCAGAAGAAAGACAAGTGTTAAAAAGTTATAACATTCGCTAGTTTCCACACATCTGGAAACCTCCCTGTTAAGAGGGATAGATTAAAAAGTTTTGTAAATGGATACTTCAAGACAGTTACTGCCGCCCTCAGGAGTCTTGGACTGATTAAATCAGGCCCTGTAGCTTTTGAAATATCAAGATTCAAAAGCACAATCATCTTCAACATCCTGCTCACTAATAACCAGTTCCTCTAGTTTATTAATTTCATCATTTTCTAATATTGGTAATACATTATGTGAATCATCAACAGAAGACTGAGCGCAGAAATAATCGTTAAAATATGTAGCTTTGTCGTAATCACTTTCTATATATTGGTTATTGAAAATTAAAGTTGGATATGCTGATTTTTTGTTTGGTAGTCCGATCAAATTTTTTATGGTTTTCCACCATTGTTTAGTGCTTAATGTGTGAATACTATCAACTTTACTTATTTGCTTTTCTAAGAATTTTTTTTTACTTGATCGAACATAGTTTATGCATTTATTTCTTATACGTCGAAAATTTGACCAATCAATTTCATCGTTTGTTATTTTTGCCTTTTTATTTATATTAATCTCTTACGCTTCCGAATCATTTTTCTTATATTCGAATTCATCCAAGGTGGATCATTTTTCCTAACCTGAACCATTTAATCGGGATTGATTTTGCTGCCGCTTCGAGAATTTTTTCCGTAACATTTACTTCCGCGGTATTAATGTTGTGATTATCAATTAGAGAATCCCAGTTAATTTTAAGGAGTTCGTTTTTAAACAATTCATAATCGCCTAAGCGGTATTGGCAAATTTGTCTTTTAAAGGATTTGGTTAATTGTTTTTCGATATTTATTACTGCACTTATAGGGCAATGATAACGTACAGAATTTTCGAGGATGTTTTCACTAACTTCTGAGTACAGTATTACATCCGGATCATTTACCATAATAAGATCAAGTAGCGACACTGACTTTTCGCAAAAATATGTAGCATCAGTAATTATTTGATATAAGCTATTTTGGTTGCAAATTTCTCTAAGATTTTGTTTGCTATGATTAAGTTGGTCATCATTTAAATCACCGCAAATTATAATTTTATCTGCATTCGAATTTATGGCAAGATCTATTGAATAGTTTATTTTTTCCCACGTTTGGTTATCTGAATCTGGCGGTCTATAAAAATTCCCAAATAATATATTTGTTCCTTTAACATGTATTTTGACCCAAACACATTCCAATCCGTTTATTTTAAATTCAGGTTTTTCTTCACTAAAAATACTTTCTTTCACATAAATAGCCACACCCCCTCCTGCTTTATGATTTCTATCATTTCTGTATGGTTTTTTTAAAATATTCCAATTTGATATTGCTTTCATCAGTGTGTATATTAAACCAGGTTTCGGTAAATAACAAAATATCTCTGTCGCTAAGCTCAGCTTCAATTAAGTCTCGTTTCGCTAGGAAACTTTGTGTATTTAAACATGTAAAAGTTAGGAACTGACTACCAGTGAGCAAGGAGTCGGAATGTGTTGAACAGATACTTGGACTACTTGTAGAATTAGAGATTGGACCGGGATTTTTTTCTATATCACCAGCTCTATACATGAGATAAAACAACCATAAACACGTGGCAATAATTAAGATGGTCAGTAAAATCACCAACGACGACAATACACTCAAATTCATATTCTGAAAATCATCAAGTTTATGTTTTTGTTTTGAGTAATAGTTTAATCTAACATTCAGTAAAGCATAAAATAACATTGTTATTTCAATGTTACATATTATTCGACATAGGACATATAAATGTACACCAAAAGATTTGTACTTTGTTATGATCAGTAATAAAACAAGTTGATCTATAGTTAGGCGTAGATGCTTAGGCAATCGAGTAGACCGCGAGTAATTTGACCCAACGCGTGCCCTTTATGTAATTAGGTCAACGTTTGACATAACGGGTATTATTATAGTAGATACTTATATAGGACACGCGTGGGGGCTTAGTGTGCTCATAGTATAACCAGATGCTCCGCAGGGCGTAGCTTTATACGACCGCAGAGGTTGAACCCTGAACGGTTGGGCCAAGTATGGACACAACATTCAAGCTGGATTCAGCTCTAAATTTGGATTGTGATTTAATACGTGACACAGCATAGGTTTCTGACACAGAATAAATGTGTTCTAATGAACTTAAAATTTTTGTTTTCTCTTAAGAGCAATTCACTATGCTGTTGAATATTAATCCTCTCAAAAAAATGTTTGAAGAAATTTTCTTTTTATTTATGAAATTTCAAATGAGAAAAATTGAACCCAATTTTTTAATCACATCCCCCTTTCCCTTATTCCAAAACTAATCTCAATTAAAATATTCTAATTGAGTTTGCAACAATAACTACTCATTTAAATACATCATAAAATATTAAGATGTAAAAAAAAAACTGCTTGTTATCTTCGAATGGTAAAGATTATTTAAATTTATCAGTTGGTAGTAAAAAGTGAATATACATTGTATATTGTATATAACAAGATTTAAGTTGATTCTGGACAAAGAAAGATAACTCCAATTAAAAAAAAATCTTGCAATAAGATATTTCTTGCTTACTATTCTAGACAAAGAAAGATAACTCTAATTAAAAAAAAAATTTGCTATTTCACAATATTGTGAAATATTTCACAATATTGTGAAATAAGATATTTCTTGCCATTGCACAATACTGTGCAATTGAAAAGACTTGCTATTGCACAATACTTAATATAATAATTTTAGATCCTGATTTGGACCAACTTGAAAACTGGGCCCATAATCAAAAATCTAAGTACATGTTTAGATTCAGCATATCAAAGAGGCCCAAGAATTTAATTTTTGTTAATATCAAACTTAGTTTAATTTTGGACCCTTTGGACCTTAATGTAGGCCAATTTGAAAACGGGACCAAAAATGAAGAATCTACATATACAGTTAGATTTGGCATATCAAAGAACCCCATTTATTCAATTTTTGATGAAATCATATAAAGTTTAATTTTGGACCCAGATTTGGACCAACTTGAAAACTGGGCCAATAATCAAGAATCTAAGTACATTTTTAGATTCAACATATCAAAGAACCCAACCGATTTATTTTTTGTCAAAATCAAACTAAGTTTAATTTTGGACCCTTTGGACCTTGATGTAGACCAATTTGAAAATATGACCAAAAGTTAAGAATCTACATACACAGTTAGATTCGGCATATCAAAGAACCCCAATTATTCAATTTTGATGTCAAACAAAGTTTAATTTTGGACCCTTTGGGCCCCTTTTTCTTAACTGTTGGGACCAAAACTTCCAAAATCAATACCAACCTTTCTTTTGTGGTCATAAACATTGTGTTTAAATTTCATTGATTTATATTTACTTAAACTAAAGTTATTGTGCAAAAACCAAGAATAATGCTTATTTGTGCCCTTTTTTGGCCCCTAATTCCTAAACTGTTGAAACCAAAACTCCCAAAATCAATCCCAACCTTTCTTTTGTGGTCATAAACATTGTGTTTAAATTTCATTGATTTCTATTAACTTAAACTAAAGTTATTGTGCAAAAACCAAGAATAATGCTTATTTGTGCCCTTTTTTTGGCCCCTAATTCCTAAACTGTTGAAACCAAAACTCCCATAATCAATCCCAACCTTTCTTTTGTGGTCATAAACCTTGTGTCAAAATTTCATAGATTTCTATTAACTTAAACTAAAGTTATAGTGCGAAAACCAAGAAAATGCTTAATTGGGCCCTTTTTGGCCCCTAATTCCTAAAATGTTGGAACCAAAACTCCCAAAATCAATACCAACCTTCATTTTGTGGTCATAAACCTTGTGTTAAAATTTCATAGATTTCTATTCACTTTTACTAAAGTTAGAGTGCGAAAACTAAAAGTATTCGGACGACGACGACGACGACGACGACGACGACGCCAACGTGATAGCAATATACGACGAAAATTTTTTCAAAATTTGCGGTCGTATAAAAATGGTTATAATCGGATCGTGTGTTGGAGGCAACAGTGACTGACGACAGCTGATAGGAATAGTAGGACGTGGATGAATGATAAAAAAAAGTAAGTAGGAAAAAGTAAAATGTATACAAAGTGAAAAGGGAGTGGAACATGTAACAGAAAAAAACAGGATTTTACCACAACAGTGCCAAAAATAGTTGTACTGTTAAAAGAAAATAAATAGTATTAACTCTGTTTGGACATCAAGATTCGTATATCAAGAAGATATATTAGAATAACATTTTTGTTTGTTTTTGGTGCTTTAATTGACTACTAATAAGCAACGAACAAAGGCTTTTTGAGTTAATTTGATCTTTTTAATTAATTCAACTTTGCTTAGAGGTGGGTATGTATGCATCACTCCGATTTACAAAAAAAAACAAAAAAACACAGTTAGAGTAGGCTAAGTCTAAAAAAGAATCGTTTTTGAATTCTTTGTAATATAATTTATGCAAAAGTGATTTTTCTGAAATATTCACCGTGACTGATATTCATCAGAAAATAGTATTGTAGGAGTTCAGGTATTTTGAGTAATGGGTGCAAAAAAAAAAAAAATCTCAAACAATGCAAGAAAATAAAACAAACAAAAAAACAACAACAACAACAACTGAAAACCCATCAACATTACCAGAGGGGAAAAAGGGGGGGGGGGGTTAAGTAAAAAGCCAAAGGGAAACGGGAATACAACTTATTTCGATATAAGGGGTAGAATACAATGACACTCTGAATTACATGTAGTAGAACATAACTATTTTTGGCAATTTTTTTTTACATGTATCAAAGTAACAATATGTATACATTTTCATAAGTACTAATAGTCAAATGAGTACAGGTGTACGCTTGATTAATCTAAAATTTTCGCTGTATAGGAAAATTGTAAATGTGATATTTTTACATCGTTTTTAATTGGTTGATCATTTATTAGTACCGAGAGCACTCGTATAAAGTTGAACAGGAACGTCACTAGCTGGTTGTTCGCTGACCCTGTCATGACCATTTGACGCGTACTGCATTTCTGTTTCTTGGTTGTCTTCAATCTCGTTTATTTCAGTAAAGTTATCGGATTGGAAAACATAGTCATTCAGATCATACATACGTGTGACGGCGTGTTTTTTGTTGTCGTTCCCAATAATCATGATCTTTCCATCAACCACCCATGTTGCCTTAAGTCTATGGTTGCGCACATACGCTCTAGCTTTGAATGCTATTTCATCTCGCGTCTTTGTTAGGTCTTGGTTTATACAAATATCATGAAGACCTGGTATTTCTCTAAGTTTCTTGGCCGATTTGAAAATTTCGACTTTTAAATCATGCTTTGGGAACCTTGCGATGATTTGGCGAGTTTTATTTTCCTTGAATTTTCCTGTACGATGGCTTACGCTAATGTCATCAACTTTTATGTTCACTCCTATCCTTTTTACTATGTCAATCACCTTTTCAGTAGTATTTTCACCTCTTGAAAAAGGCACACCACTTAAAATGTGTGGCGCTAATACGCTTCCGTAGAATTTTGAGTCGCCTCCCTTCATCATTAGTTTATGTAACTATGTGCTATGTATTACAAATGTATTCATGAAAAACATGTACTATGATTGAAAATTAGATGAAGTAATTCAACGATGAGAATTTGATACATCTCAGGATGGTTGGAAAAGGGGGGACATACAGTATTCAACAATCGATATTTGTCCACAGAGTATACCAAGCTCGCCATGGTCATGGTTGAAAATATTAAGTTAACCAGAAACAAGATATTCAATAAACTCAAAATTCTACGGAAGCGTATTAGCGCCACACATTTTTTTTTTCCTATGTTTGCGTTAACGCAAACCTTTGCGTTATAACGCAAACCTTTGCGTTGTAACGCAAACCTTTGCGTTGTAACGCAAACCTTTGCGTTGTAACGCAAACCTTTGCGTTCTAACGCAAACCTTTGCGTTACAACGCAAACATAGGAAAAAAAAAAAAAAAAATGTGTGGCGCTAATACGCTTCCGTAAAATTCTCCAAATAACATATGTTTATATGTCAAGTAAAATTGAAAAGAAACACATGCGTGATAACCAAAACTGTCACAGAAGAGTAATTTGAGGTGGAAGATAAAAAAAGAAATATTCAAACTCTTAAGTTGATGTCAAACTGACAACTCCATGGAAAAGTCAGAGAAAGACCAAACAAAAACCACAGTATACAGAATGCAACGTTTAAAAACAACCCAGTAACATAAATATTACAGAATGACCGCGAGTCTACTCAGGTACTCCGGAAGAGTATGCAGATTTTGTTCCAGATGTGGCACCCATCGTGTTACACATGCCAGTAATTACACAGTCGTAGATAAGTTCTAATACCAGAATCATTACATTTGTCGGCCACAAGACCATTTAAGTAAAAATAATGTCAGTACATTGATAACAGTCTGTAATGTATGAATAATACAATATTTTCATATTACCGACTGTTGACTCCGAAACTTATATTTCTCGACAGGTTGCCTTTTTTTGTTTTTGGTATGACATCTTGGTACTCTGCTTCAAGTTGACGGAGAACCAGGATTTCCAAACGCATTGAATGCTGGTAAACAACCTTTTGATATCCTCGGAATAATTCGTTCTTTGGGAGAACAACGGTTGCTTATCTTGGAATAAATTGCTTTGTTTGGCAGAACAGTGGTTGGTTATCAGTTTACATACTATCTGCTAATTACATGTAGCATTGATAACTATGTAAGATGGCGGCAAGTATTTTACGATTGTTTTTTATATCTTAATTTCAGTTGGTTATTGACACAAAGTATTGTTTTGGGTATAGAAACATGATCAGCAGTTAAAGAAAGCTATGACCATATATGGGTTTTTAATCTATGCTATGACTTGGAGGTAATGTATAAATACGTAGCCATGTCTAGTCGTTGTTGGGGCATTCAATTTTGATCCTACCTTACAAACTTATTTTCTGGTGGAGATCTAAATTATATTCCGTCGTTAATACGTCAAGATAATCCACTTCATATACTTGATTTGTATATAAGTGTTAATATGCTGTATTTGGTTTTTTGTTTGTTTGTTTGATTATAATAATTGTTCAGTACAAAATGAATGCATATATTAAAGGCTTTTAGTGTTCTCATTTGAATTGTTTTATAAAATATTTGTCATTTCGTGACCTTTGATATATTGCTATGCGGTATAATTGCTCATAGTTGAACGCCGTGTGGTATCCTATAGTTGCTTTTTAAAATTCTATTCGATTTAATTTGAAGGATCTCTTGTGAAAAGTTGTCTCAAAGGCATTCATACCAAATTATCTTATTTATATTTGTATATAATAGGACAAAAGTTGTATTAGTAAGATATTATACGCAACTGCATCTTACACAAACATGTTCAATATAGTGGTGGAAGAATGCATTAGCGCTATCGGCATGAATGATGGTTTGTTGAAAAGGGGCAAATTTAATGATTAATGGTAAAATAATTTGAACAATTAATTCAATCAACTGTAAGGAAGTACATACAATGCATACTTGCTAAACGTGCTAAATGTCCGTCGAGAAATGTCCCTTCCTAATTTTCTTCTTTTTTGTTCAATTTTGACCCATTAACAGTTTTATTCCTATAACTAGGGGGAATTAGTATTGCAGTTTTCAGTTAACACATAAATTAGTTAGAATTTGAAGAAATGAAAGAAAGGGAGTTGCAGTACAAGTTCTAGAAAGGTTTTTACACATTAACGAAGGGAAAATGTAGAATGAAAACTGAAATAAATTTCGCGTAAATACTGTAGGTACCAGTCTTGTAAAACAACTCCAGTCAAAACATGGAGGGAAACAAAATAGTGCATTTTTTCTGAAATTTTTTCTGAACTAATTTTTTTTTCTGTTTGATTATAGGTTTATGCTGAATTAAAACATATATATATAGACTCTAAAAAAATCTTGCATCTTTTTGGGATATCAATCCAGGAAAGTGGAAGGATATCATGTTTACTGGAATTGGTGCGGCCTAGTAAAAACACACGAATTGAATCCTAAAAAACAACAAAGGACAGGTCAACCTAAAATTCAGGTGAAAGTCCCTTTGCGTAGTTGCGTAAAGAACGTTGTTGGATAACTGAAGGACATTGTGAAAAACACAAGTACAAACGTTTATTGATTTAAACACTTTACTATGTGTTTACAAAGTGCATATTTGAACAAATAAACGTGCCAAGTATATTAAAATATTACCCATGATTTGTGTATGTTATGTTTATCTACAGTTAAGTCGTATTGTTGTCTCTCTGACATATTTCCCATTTCATTCTCAATTTTATTTAGGTCACGTTAATTTCGCTTACAACATGTACAAAAGACATTTGAGTACAATGGCCATATATGGAGCAATAACAAATCAAACAAATTTGGACATCCCATGATTCATATTAAAATATTTAATTTAAAATTGTGTAAAAAAACATGAATAGTAACTAATATCAGTCATTGCCTAAACTAATGTTAGGATATAAAAATCCTTAACTAACAGTTTGGATATCTGCTATTTATTTTCCCCCATATAAATTCCATCATTCTTGGCGATAGCTTAGTAGCTGTTATCCGTTTAGAATTCACAAAATCACATGCTTTAGGCGGAGTATCATACCAGAATGTAAAACCATTCATGTGCTGGTGTTTAGTTCGTATTGATTTAGCTAAAATACCAGTGATATACGCATCCTCTATTGGTAAATATGGCATGTACTCAGAGGCCTTTACAAGTCTATTTGCAATATTCCTTGATACTAAATATGTATTTCCAAACATATAGTTGGGGTAATGCGGAAATGGGTATGAATCTGTTCCTACTTTCCATACCCCGTTGCGTCTCACTTTTCCGTCTTTATTTAGTTTTCCTATTATCACACCTCTATAGTCAAATGAGACGTTTGTTTGTAGAACGTGTAATAAATAGGGGGTATTAACAAACGTGTCGTCGTCTGCTTTCAAAATAAATGTTGCATTGTAACAAAACAAATGTGACCATTCTAATCCCATTAAAATATTTAATGTCAGATTATAATACGAGTCTACAAAATCACCTTGTAAAATATCTTTGAAAACTCTGCTTTCTTTTCGTATGTTATCGTTCCATGATGTGTTCAAGCTATAGCCAACTAGGAACACATGTCTTACTAATGTAGACGTTGACATTGCCCATGTTGAACGGATTGCATGGCGTTGTCGACTGTTCTGTACTTTTGAAGGAATAATAATTATCAAATACGTTCTTCCATCACATAAATTTTCGTTCATTAAAGTGAAATTTACTGAAAAAGGATTAATTTTATTTTTACGTAAAATGAAGTAGTCGGCGTACCGTTCGTCTTGTGTTTTGCGCTTTCCATCTCCATTTAATGTAAAATTCTTATGACTTACAATTTTACGACTGTAAAACTTGTGCCACATAAAAAGAATTGCGAATATAAACACGGCTACTATAATCATTGCTTTGACAATCCATTTTGAGAGTTTGCATGGCTTTTTGGTCATCTGAAACGAAACTTGAATTAATAATCCATATATTCGGAATAAGTTAAAGTCGATGCAATTATGTTTTAATAAAAAAAAAAATGTCGTTTATGATAATTTTTTTATACCATAAAAAACTTTTAAAAAAAAATTTCAATGTGGATACCATCGTTTTAATATTAGAGAGTTTTACACTATTATTATTAAAAGTTTTTCTTGCAAGATGCTATTTCGCTGATTAAAACAAATCAATTAAATGACGTGTCTCTTGTGTAATCTTTTTTTCTAGCAATTGTTTGTTTTCACTTAACGAATCTTAATTTATTTTCTTGGATATGATCTTATTGTTTCTAACTATTTTTCATGGAACTGTTTAATAGTTGTAAATTCAGAGACATATGTGTGTGTATACGTCTATGGTTAATTCATTTAAGACTTTTATTTATTTAAGACTTTATTCTAATATGCAAAAGGGAAAACAATAACTGCTGGATATTTGTATCCAGTTTACAAATTTGTTTAAGCCTTTACAAACTTCAAAGTTATAATAAAGAATTCTGCAGCAATTCGCCCTGTGAGATTAACTATAAATTTCCAATAAATCTTATCAATAATTACTGATGAAAATGGTTACTCCTTGAAAAGCTAATCACCATGATCACCTCCACTTTCCTCTATCCTTATTTTTTCTTTCTTTAAAAAGTATTTTTTGAAAGCTTAATTTTTCTTTGTGCGGAGAGTGTCGACACACTATTCGTTAGCCATATTCTTTCCAGCAAAACATACAGACTTATTTCATTTCACAAAGTTATTTATAGATCCTGTGTATTGTTTAAACAAAATAAACATGATGAAGTTCTTAGTGGTAAAGTTGCGATTTCTCTAGTTTTGTTCAGTTTTGATTATTTATATTAAATCAAACTTTTTTTTAATTGTACGAAAACAGATAACTACAATATAACAAGTATGTTGGTATGCATAAATAATTGCATAAGACACATTTCTTTCGCTGGCACAGATTTTGGTAAAGTGATCTAAAGTACTACTTGAACTACACAAACGTTTAACGATTATTTTAGAATAGACTTTCGGTACTAAAGTTAACATATTATATAATAGTTACATACCTCCGGTTCAGTTACATGAAACAAATCGTTTTTGAGCCAGAAATGATTTTGGTTTGGGGATCTTTCATGGAATATATTCATCGCATTCATAATGGTTATCATCTCCCGGAAGTTATCTTATTTCAACAGCTTCTTTATGTTATGATGGTTGACCTTTGAACTTGTAAATTTACACGTGAGTATGAATGATAAGTACTGCCTGATGTATGCATGTTGATATCAATCATATATCGATAAGATAAAAAGTTGGGAATCTCATCTGTTGTAACTGACTACAGTGACTGCTTGATTAGGGAGATTTTGAGTGATAATTCACAGGTACATATACTTTTTATTTCCTTGCATGTGATAATCGATCATAATTATTCATTGAAAAAAACGGTCTAAAATAGGAAATATATTACAGAATTTCAAAAACTATTTAATATGAGCGGATTTTCATAATTTCATTTCTTGCATTGGAAATTGACAAGTTGTAAGATCGAAATCCTATATTATAATAAAAAAATCACTGGTACAAGTACTCTTGTCAAGTGTCTGTGTATTTTAGAAATGTAAATGTAAATGAAAGTGAACAGAATTTTTAATATATATTTTTTTTCAAATATATAAGATTGAAAACTGATGATGCTGCTCTTGAATTACAATACTAGTAGTACTTTTGATTCGTATCATGGTGTGTAAATTGTTTCTTTTTTACGATTATAATTTGAAGAAGACAGGAATTTTCCATATGCTAAAAAAAATCTGTTTTGTGTAAAGAAAAAAGTATTTATATGTCTATTTGAGGGTCACTAAATAAGTTATGGATTTCACACTGCGTCAAATATAGCCTCATTTTGTCTACAAATGAATTTCGAAATTTGTTTTCAAACAAAAAGATGGATGATAGTTTTAATGTCTAACATGAAGCACAAAATAATTAAACATAATATATCAATCAATTTTTATAATGACGTTTGAAATATGAATATGAAATATCTATTATTTTTCAATTTCAAAAACATGACTCTTTTGAACGTCTTTTTTTAAATGATTTCGTGGACTCTTTGTAGTTGCTGATTGTGGCGCCATGCATTTTGTTGATTTAATTCCATTGTTGCTGACAACATCATTTCATTAGAGGTTGCTTTCCGATAGGAATAACACGAATACCAGTGATGCAATACAGATTGTAAGTTATATTAAAACCATCACAAATCAGGAATATGTTAGTCTAATATAATCATATACATGTATTTTATCAGTACAGGCAGTTTGTATAATTGAAGTGTAAAAATGTATTCCATATTTTTAACATTTTTAATGGTCCTAGATTTGTTATCGATATATTGTAACTATAAAGGCATAGACTCGTCACTTTTGTGCTTTGCAACCAAAACGAGAATCCAGGATGATGAAGAAGTTTACTTTTCGCTTCTCTCCTTAATATTCCAGTAATATAGGCATCTTCTGTAGGTATACTCGGCATATGATTGGATGCCGTTACGAGACTTTGTAGTAATGTTCTTGGTATTACATACGAGTTTCCAAACACATAAGGTGGATAAGTTTTATGTGGATACAAGTCTAAATCCACCTTCCATCTCCCTTTGCGATTTACCTCTCCACTTTCAACCACGAGACCTATGATCCTTTCGGAGTGTACATTTTGACTGAGAAACAAGAGGTGATTTGGCACTAGTATAAGAGTATCGTCATCCGCTTTCAACACGTATTTGGTATGTTTGCAGTTTTTATTTATCCAGTTTAATCCAATCAAAACTTTCAATGTCAGGTTCTCATATGAATCAATAAAGTTACTACATAAAATATCTTTGAAAATTTTACTCTCGTTCAGTATTGCTGATTCCTCGTTTCTATTTTTCAAACCTAATATGAAAATATGTTTAACTGTAAAATTTGGATGTAAATTAGTCCAGACTGAATTGAGCCATGTGTTCCGTATTGAATTGCGTTCTTCTTTGGCACCAAATGTTGACGGAACTAGAACAACTAAATATGGGGACGGGTTGCAAACGTTTTCCAATAAATTGGAGTTTATTCTAAAAGAATCCACATCGATTGTTTCCCTTTTTACCATCTGGGTCTTTCTGGATATTAACATATTTCTGTTTAATGCGTTAAAAGCAATGTGCAAAATACAAATAATTGTAAATACCGACAAAACTAAACACCATACATTATGTGATACTCTCACAAAATAACGAGCATGTTTCATTGTCATATCATTATACAAACGGGTCAAGGAATTCATTAACTGCCATATTTATATGTACAAAATGTATATATTTTTAAGAGAGCTAATTATGATACAAAGGTAAACGTGTAATCTAAAAGTAATCCTTCATCATATTCATAAAGACTTTTAATGAATTCAAATACATGAATGATAACGACAAAAATTTATTTTACATTGTGGAAAAGCACCAATAATTGCGTTGTGCATTGCTTGTTCAAAGTCAATATATATATATATATGCATAACCTCGGCCACAAAGGCAAGTTGTTTTTGACGACAGAGATCGCAAATTATTTACCCCAACACTTCATAACACTGTTCGTCTTTCTCTGATAAGAGGGCGTAAATTAAAGGTACGTAGTTTCCATTTTTACATCCGTGTAAAGTATATAACTGATGAAAGTATTTCGGACAACACTTAAAAGTTCCATCTATAAATATTGCTGACATAATATCATTAAAAAGACATTCAAGATCGAGGTGCGTAGAAAGAATAAGCATACCTTTCACGCGATCATTATTGCTAACCTTTTGATATAATATGTATGTATTTACTCGTGTATGTTAAACTGTAAATGCAATAAGAAGCAAAGTATAACAGTCGGAAAGCTGACCCCGGTTTGACCCCATTTCTTAATGGACGTCATGTGATTACCATATATGGGCATTTTTTTCCCCAAATTAGAGAAGCTCGTTTTTTTGAATTTGTAGTTTTTTGCATGAATTAAGGACATACGATACAGTTTTGATCCTGTATTTACAAGTTCTTGAAAACTTGCATAAAGGCTATTTTTTACCTGATTAAATCAAATATGTAATAAAAAATATACCTTCATGTGCTAATTTTTGAGTAAAATTAGGTCGAAATTTTGAATATTTGCTCAAAATTCAGATTTGTGGCCGTAATTTCTTTTTCGAAAGAAAGACATAACTTTTTTGTTATAAAAGATAAACACAAATTGTTTTTTAATAAATAATCGGTAATTTCTGTATTTTATGCATTTTTTTTCAGAAATAACTCATATTTATCAAATGTTTATGAATTGAGGAAAATACGTAATTTTTTGCTGCATGTTTATCAAAATTAAAAAAAAAAAAACTCTCTTTACAGTTTTATAAAATTTGGGTCACATAATCTCCCTGCAAAATGAAACAGATTGCTGAAATCAGTCGAAAAATGCATCTTTTCCCGATATGTCACAGTTTGACGTCGCGAAAATAACATTTTACGTTTACTTAGCAACGTCATTACCTCCCCTGTAACTGTATCGTTTGCCCTTAAAACTAATTTCCTTTTAAGTGAACATTCTTGAGTCTATAAGAAATATATTACTCGATCCAATTATGGATTAAACTCATTTTTTTCTCTCAAAATGTGTCTTCAAAGTCAGGGTGTTGACGAAAAAAAATTGGTCACAGAAAATTCAAATCGTAATTTTCTTTCTTAACTTCTCGGGAAGCTATGCTGAATTTAAATTATGTTATGTAAATTGGTACCAGTCGATATGCTAAGATACGCAAATGTGCCACTTCGATGTGTACATATTTCTGACGAAACGGGGCCGACGGTAATTCACTAGTTACGTCCCTTTGTTTGACACTATCATGAACAATTTCAAACTATTGTTATAGCAAGTAAATAAAAAAATGAGAATGGAAATGGGGAATGTATCAAAGAGACAACAACCCGACCATAGAAAAAAACAACAGCAGAAGCCCAGATAACAATACTTGGTTGGGCCAACATTGGTGATTGGTTGGCAAAGTTTGTAAACAGTTGGCGTTGAGACCAACGTTGGCTGGCCGAACAAAATTCAGCCAACAGTTATTTTGACACTGTTGTCCATTCGTTAGCCTAACAACTTGGCACCAAAGTCTGTCATTTTTGTATGGTTGGCCTGATGTTGGCCCAACATTTTCTTACCAACTGTTATTTAAGTAGTTGGTCTAATGATATTCGACTTTAAAATATGTTGTCAATTGGATCAGTGTAAGATCTTCTGACTGAACCTACTGAACAAATTTAAAAAAAAAAACTTTATTTGAATGATTCTTTGGTTATATTTCATGACAATATTGAAATATAAGCCAACATTGTGCCAACAATATGCCAACATATTAGGCACTTATCTCCCCGTTTTATACCACAGATTTCTTTTTTTAAATATTATTCCAAAGTGCAAACAAAAAAATGTGCTCTTCATTCTCTTTATCTAATATTTTCAAATCTGTATATATAGTCATCTAAATGTATTTATCTTAATGTTTGAATATTTTTTTGCCCAAACAAAAAATATTTGAATCCAGTCTAAAACAATTATTTTAACACAGAAATTAATGTCTACTCAATTTTTACACGGGGTAGTCATAAATAATGGATCAAGACAGTATTAAAATGATAAAAAAAAAACCAGGAGTTTCTTTTCATTACTGACACTTGCAAGTTGGTCCCATCTTTTTCATTTAAGAATTGAATGCTTCTTTTTGTAAATTTATTGGGGTGTAAAAGCGTTGACTGAAGTACATTTTGTATGAAGCGCGCGGAAGCGCTTCATTCTAAAAATGTACGCACGGTCAACGCTTTTACAACCCTATAAAGTTACAAAAAGAAGCATTCAATACTTATGATTACATTTTTTAGCTAGGATTATAAAAACACGATTTTCATGAAGTTTAATTTTTAAATTCACCTGTGCACTTTATTGTGGGACCTCGTGTGATCATGAATGAAATGTTATTGTCTCATGCAATTGCTTACGAAATAACATGTGATGTGCAATTAGCCAATCAGAATAACGTATTAAAATGAAACATACATCTAATGTAATCATTTATCTTAAAAGAGATAATAATGAAAGTAGTCTGAATGTAAAATCTTCATTATTTTAAAAGGACAATAAGTTTGAGATCCTTGTTTGAACAAACTAAATATAACAATAATTACAAAAAAAAATATAAATCAATTGTTTTAAAAACAATTGTTGGCGGTCTTTCCATGTAATAGTTGGTTGGATGTCGGTTAAACACATGGACAACGCGAACAGGGAATTGAGAGTTAAACACGGAACACGTAAAATAGGTATTGAGAGCTTAAATAAAGTGTCCGTGTGTAAACACTAGAGATCTAGCCTCTAGGAACACATGAAAACGGCATTGAGAGCCTAGTGTCCGTGTCTAAACACTAGAAAACCGGCCTCTAGGAACACGTGAAAACGGCACTGAGAACCTAGTGTCTGCGTTTAAACACTAGAGACCCAGCCTCTAGGAACACGTAAAAACGGCATTGGGAGCCTAGTGTCCGTGTTTAAACACTAGAGATCCAGCCTCTAGGAACATGTGAAAACTGCATTGAGAGCCTAGTGTCCGTGTTTAAACACTAGAGACCCAGCCTCTAGGAGCACGCGAAAACTGGTCTGGGAAACATTTTAGTTCTATTAAAATTATGAAATTTGTAGGAACATGCAAGGATATATACACGCTTACACAAAAATCTGTGCATCTTCCTTTATAAAAGTTTTTTTTTTAAATAGGCTTTCCACAATGTTGTCGTGTCTTATTTACTTGTTGATCTTATTGTGTGCATTGTATTCAATTTTATATTGAAAGGAAATCGGACCTGACCTGCATGGTTTTAAATGTACGTACATTTTTTTTTTCGAAAAGGGGAAACCCCTATTTCATTCAAGGAAGTACCGGATGCAGCGATTGTCACGTCATGTGCACCAATCAGATATACTTAGAAAGATAGTTTATTTAAATCCTTTGCAGAGAGAGACTTAGTATGTCCTTTGACCTTGACCTAATTTTCTTAGTTGGGACTCAAGGACCTTCAATAAAGCGACTCTAGGTTTATACCCCTTACGGTTTAGGAGTTTATATGCATAACACTTCTATTAAATGCATAAGGGGAAATAACTCTCATAAGGAGACTCCGGAGTACTGTGGTGCATACCTATACTCTGCATCATGAAGATATAGCAAGCACTTTGGTCAAATAAAATTTTCGGCTCTCCCTTGACACCATTTGCGAGTAAGGTCTTGAGGAAACGATGATAGTCCGTCGGACGGGGACGATAAATGGCTGGCCCGTGTTAAGAGAGAGCCACATCTCTTGCACGTTAAAGACACCCTTGTAGATTTCGAAAAAGAGCAGGCTAATGCCGCTACAAGGCAGCACTCGCACCCACAAAGTGGAAAGGGATTAATATAAGTTGCAAAACTTGTTTCCCAATCCACTATAAATAAATATGTTTAAACTAAATAAATTTGTCGTAATCTTTTACGGTTGCAAAGGAGTCGTGGAAACAAGAAAAACAGTGTCCGGGGAGATAACTCTTACACCATAAAGTGTACAGTTTGGCAGGGTCAGTTTCAAAAGAGCAATAACTGTTTGAGATCATACGCGAAAAATCAAAGCGATATCTTGCGAAACTACCATTTTATGCAAGAACAAAATGTGGCGGAAGAAAAAAATAAAATCTCAGAAGAAAACCAATAGGTCTTTCCACGGAAAAGTGGAAAGACCTAATTACACATTAAACCAATAAATAAATGGTGCAAATCATGAACTTGAAAATAAATAAGAACAAAATAGACTCAGTAATATTTTTCTATTAGAAAAAAAATAATAATAACATTAAAAAAAACTATGCATTTTTATATTTATTAAAGCATTTCAGTGCAGTTTCTAGGGGCTATAAAGTCACTGACGTTTTAGATCACAAGTCAAAATTAAGTCACACTTCATGTCAGTATGATCATGCTTTGAATAAGATTGATTAAAATCATTTGTTTTCAGGGAGGGGGAACTATGGATTTTTCCCCAGACAAGTTGAAAACAATTCTTCCCATTCAATTTTAGCATTTCATTTAATGGCAGCTGAGGGTAAAACTTTTTTTTTCTCAGTGTCAAAATCATATTATTTTTCATCCAAAATTGGAAACAAACTTTTTTTTTCAAAACAATCAATAGCAACCACCCCTACCCTCACCTGAAAATCAAACGGTTGTTGACTGCCTAAGTTCAAATTTGGGAGTACTTTTTCATTTACTTTTTCAGGATTCTTTTATCACAAAAAGAAATATATTACTAGATCTATAAACAACAAATGAGTTTTATGTCAGTCATCTAAAGCAGTTAAGGTTGTGCAAAGACAGTATAAGATTACCTTGTTTTAGTCATGTAAGTCATACATTTCACTGACCTAAAAAGAATAATTAATCCAGTCAAACATTCACAGCTGATCTCAGCATTACTTAAATTATTAAATAATAACCGTACTAAATGTGTACATTGACTGTGTTCAGATCTATGCAAGGTGACATCGATTCACAAGACCGAAAAACAACAATGTCAAAAATGTCTTTCTTTTAGAATTTAGTTCAAACGGGGCGTCCCAAGGGGTGATAAAACGTTATAATTGATGGGTTTTTTTAAATTTTGAGATACGTTTTATTAATTGTATGTATAGTACATATAGTCTGTTAATCTGTGAAACATGGAAGAAAATAATTTTAAACGACGATCAACCGCATTACTGAATCGTTAAAAGACGGCCAATTTGACATGTTTGACTCGGATTTTTTTTTCCTTTTGATAATATAATCCATGCTTAACAATTGAAATAAATCTATTTCAGACCCTAATGGCAAGTAGGAATCGGAAAAAAAGATAAACTTCCAAATTGGTGCCCTAAAAAAAATTTCGCGAAATTAACGCTATTTCAGAATGGCGGGTTTCAATATCAGTGCCATTGTTGTCTTAAAAAATAGCAACAACGCGGGTCGTTTTTAAGAGCTGGCTTTCCGACTGATAAAATCGACGCAAATGAAAGAATGACAAGTCATTTTTAAAAATCGTTGCAAATGTCATACACCCGCTACAACTTAATTTTCAGTCAATATAGTGGGTTTTTAACGATTCAAAACTTTAACCGTAAAATAAGTGTTGTCTTACTGTAATTTAAATTGATTCCAACAGTATAAACAAAAAATCTTCAAATGTGCATATTTGTATATATGAATGATTTTTTACTAAAATATATAGTCTGCACTTTTGATAGTTTAAAGGGGCACTAGCTGTCAAATTCATGGTCACCAATTTGACTCAAATTCTCATATTTGATTAATAACAATGTAAAACATTTACCCAATCTATCAAACGTTTAAAATAAACAGTTTACAGAGCATGGGGTAGATGATTTTAGGTTCGTTTCGTGTGTATTTAAATCCAGATGCCATCTAATTAACTATCGATTTGACCTCAGATGACCATATAAGCGATGTAAACACAAATAAAGATATGAATAGGTTAAACCAGCACGTGCAATTGGATCTTTATAGGTCTGTTTGATTTGAATTTTTAGATTTAAAATATAAGTTTCTCATTGTTTTCAACCGTATAAGAATGATTTATGTGGATCGAATTAGTAATCAAATGATTTACCGTAGTTTCACTTTCATTGTTGACATTTTTTTCTTTAAATAACCAGTTCACGTACAATGCATGCGTTGTCAGTCTCTAGCTAGGGGGTTAAATTGAAGTTCACATGAATACCGGTTAGAATGATGATGACGTATTTACTTGCAAGTGAATCAGTCAAAAATTATGTATAATCGCTCATTTCAACAAAATTAAAGCAAATTGATTGCTAAAAGCAAATTATTATTTCATTATTCCGATTTAGTTAATGATTAATCTAAAAAAAATCATACTTTATTTTTTTATATATATCGTAGCGTGCTCCTTTAAAAAAGGATAACTTGAGCATTACGTAACCCTGAATTCGGAAGACGCTAATTTAAATTTTCTCTGAAGGAGGACTGTTGAAAAGAATAGCATTGACTTGCTAGCATGCAGTGCACTGATTATAAATGAAACGACATTAGACAGCCACAATGTAGACAGCACGGAAATCAAAATTCTTACCAAGAAAATAAAATAATCTTGAACATTTAAAAATAAGCACAAATTAAAATGGTCAATCTAGCAGCAGGTGAACATTTATCCTCCGTATCGGAAATTTTAAAAATCGTTTTCTGCGACATCATGTTTTGTCCCTATCAAAAGACATTTGTTAGAACTGAGCACAGGAACAGGGGGCTCTTGAAATATTTATTTCCAATATTTATATATAAATGATCATGTTGGTATTGTTTGAATCATTTGGTAATACAGTTTGAATTGAATTTATGTTTTCTGTGCGAGTACATGTACGACTCCCCCCTTCACACCCCACCCCAAATCATGCCGGTACGCATCTATGTATCATATAATTCATTATACTTGGATTCGATCACGAGGTTTTGTGCATGTTACATGATTTTAAATTATATAAGATAAGATAAGATAAGATAAGATAAATTTTATTTTCCAAATTAGGTCCCCAGGGGGGCATATACACATAACATATATGATTGATACAACATACAGTATTTTACATAACATTGTAAAATAAACTATTGAAATAGTCATACAGGTATTATTTGTTAAATAAAAAAGTATTTGAGAGTTGCTACTCCAGAGATGTGGCAAACCCCACTTTTTTTTTTTTTTTTTTTTCTCACTTGATTTTATAATATTTTGCTGAAAATGTATAAATATAAAATATAAAATAAATGATTGTTTAGCTGCAACAGACACCAAGGGACGATGCTCTAGGATTGTGATCTTAAAAGCTCTAACAATCCTCCTCGTATCTGATGCAGAAAAACAAACACAAATGAAAAAAGTTTATGTATATTCACAGCAAATAACATATACTGCAGTAAACAGGTATTGAGAATAGTGTAGGTTTCCCTACTGCAACAGACACCAAGGGGCGGTACTCAAGGAGCTGTGGTATTTACACAGTCCTCCTCGTGTCTGAAGCAGACAAGAAGGCCACATAATTAACAATTTTTCGAAATAAATTTACATGCAGCAGTGAGAATAGACTTATCTTCTGTGTTCATAAGCCATATCAGTTTATCTCTTGCGTTAAGAGTTAAAAAGTTGGGGCAACTTTTAGTTATCTCTTGAAATAGATGATTCCGGTCATCATTAAATTTAACACATTGGAAAAAAAAATGATATTCATCCTCCACATCTCCGGAGTTACAACGAGTACAAGTTCTGTCATTTAGGAGAGTACCCTGATACCTTCCAGACTCAATTCTTAAGTGGTGTGATGAAATTCTGAGCTTTGTTAAGCTTCGTCTCTGTTCAAAATTCCCAATAATGGAAAGATATTTTTCTCTTCCAAAAACTGATTTAAATGTAACATAAGTTCTAAGTTTACCATCTGAATGCTTTACCAATTCAGTGTTCCACAAGTCTATAAAATATGATTTTAATATTTTTTTCATATTAGCTTTGAAGCTATTAATTTTTGGTAATGGTGAAGATAGATGATTGATGTCTGGGATCATTTCAAGAATTGACTTCATAGAGCCATACCAAGATGGTTTTTTTGAGTGAGAAAGATTCTGTGATGTTACATAAGCATCTTTAAGAAGAGAAAATTGGGAATCAAGATTTTCCAAGCGATACCAGTAATTTAACATGGATTTAATCACATCATAATATAGTGGGAATCGTCCTAGCTCGGATAAAATTCCAAAATTCATGGATTTTTTATGAACACCTAAAACCAGTTTACAAAATTTTATATGTAGTCGCTCACATTTTAAACTGGAATAGATTTTTTCAAATGGTAAAGTTCCATTTCTGAATCTTGCTGAGAATGGATTAAAAGTTCCCCATATTTCAGACCCATATAGGAGTATTGGTTTTATGGTATGATCAAATACATGTAAGCTGGTATTTATGCTTGGATTAAGTGATAATAAATTCTTGTACAATTTATAATAAGCCTTCAAGGACTTTTTATACAGTTCATTTTGAGCATATGAAAATGACCCTGATGCACTAAAGTGCAAACCAAGATATTTATAATTATTTACACTCTCAATCAACATATTTTCATAAGTAAATTTTTCACAAATGTGTCTGCCTGCTTTATTGAATATCAGAACCTTTGTTTTGGTGTGATTTACACTTAAACACCAATCTTTACAATATTTTTCTAGGTTGTTTAGTCTTGTTTGCAATCCTTTAGCAGATGTTGATAAAAGGACCAAATCATCTGCATATAATAAGCAGTTAACTGGTTTTTCATTAAGTATTACAGGGTCTCCACTTTCTTTTAAATACTCTGGCAAGTCATTTATAAATAACTTAAATAGATTGGGACTTAAATTGTCCCCTTGTTTAACTCCAAGTTTTATTTGGAAAAAATCTGTTACTCTGGATTGAATTTTAACACAAGATTTACTTGATTCATACATGTGTTTAATAACATTATAAAATGAAGTACCCACGCCCGCAGATAGTAATTTCAACTTAATACCAATATGAATGACTGTGTCAAAAGCTTTCTGAAAATCCACAAAGCAGGCATAAACTCTTCCATCCTTTGAATTACAGTATTTATCAAAAATACATTTAATAATAAACATGTGATCTGAAGTTCTAGCTTTTTTTGTAAAACCTAATTGACATTCATGAATTAATTTATGTTTCAATAAAAAATCATCAAACCTACTATTTAGAACACTATTAAACACTTTTCCAATGGCACTGGTCACTGTGATTCCTCTATAATTGTTAGGATTTGTAATGTCACTAGATTTGTGAATTGTTGAGATGTAACCATCACTCCAGCACTTGGGATAAATTCCAGAAGAAAGACAAGTGTTAAAAAGTTTTTTAAGAATAGGTAATAGAATTGATTGACCATGTTTTAACATATTGTTTGAGATGTTATCCATCCCTGGACTTTTGTTAGGTTTTAGTTTAGCTAAAGCTTTTGATATTTCAGTGTCTTTTATGGAAATATCAAGCTCATTAAAGCATTTTACTGTCTCTAATTTATCTAGCTGTTTTTGTAATTCTTAAAATTATTTCCCTCTAAACATGCCAAACATGAATAAGATAACGTCCTCGACCCATGCAGTAAATACATATCCACAATAACTTTTAATAATTACAACCCTGCAAGTGTCCCCCATTTTAAATGCAAAAAATTGAAAGCAATTTTCAGGAAATCATAATTTTACCTTCTGGATTTTCTAGGTCAAGGACACCGTCAATACGTAACAATGTCTACGAGATGTACAGTGGCAGAGTGTGAATGCAAACAGTTTGAACAACAGTACAATGTTATCAAAGCAAAGAACAAACAAGGTTTGCAATGTAAGATTGGTAGTGGAGCTCCTCTCTATATTTTCAATTTATTCAGGTATTTAGGACCCGTGGCTAATTTTATTTTTAGGAGTTGAACTTGTTTATAAATGTAGCTATTTATTTCCAAATCGATATTGAAGGATTTACCAGTTTAGCTATTCGGTTATGTTTATTTTCTACCTAATTAGTCCAGTCAATCTAGCATAAATTTGACCCCAATGAAACCGAAAGTAACTGCAACAGAAGATTTTTAAGATTTTAAACTTTAGCATTATACCCCAAATATACACAGAAAAAAAGTCCCTTGAAATCTAACTTGAGGAAGACTAAAAAAATCACCATTTAAAATTCCTATGGAGATTTGCATTAAAAAGGGAGATAACTTGCAAAAAAGACAGAAATATTAATAAAAATTGATACAAAATTATAATTTTACCGCTTCTATTCATCAGAATGTATTAATTCCTGCATTTGTAGTGGTCTTTAGAGTATAACAAACAACTTTAAAGGTGTTTTCATACTTTTTCTCAAGCCATAATCTAGATTTCATAATTCATCAGTTGACCATTTATTAAATTTTTCAACATGTCAAGGTAAGAAACCTACCATTTGATTTTTATGGGGGGGGGGTGGTTTAAAGTTTCTTTAGATAAGTAAGTTGCTGAAAAAATATAATATACAGATATAAACAATACCAAATTTTCACATTATTTTTTCAAAACGGTTACAAAGCTCCAAATTTGCAATTTCTTCAATGAAAAATGCACAAAAAAAATAAAAATACCCATAACACTTCGGGTTTGAACATTTCATGAGCAGAATATTATATGATTTAGTCAAATACAAACTTATAACCCCATCAAAGTAGCATACTTTACATAAATTTTAAGAAAAACAACCAAAAACTGACAGAAAAACCCTCATTTTAGCAAGAGTTATCTCCCCTTCCAATGTTAATTTCCATAGGAAATTGAAAATGCTGATTTTGAGTTTTCCTCAAGTTAGATTTCACGGGACTTTTTTTGGTGTATATAAAGGGCATAATGCTATAGATTAGAACTAAAACATTTTCTGTTGCAATTAGTTTGAAGTTAAATCTTAGTTTGACTGGACTAAATTTCATTCGTACTAAAATAAATACTTTCTAACTTAAGTAAATAACAAACAAGAAAACTGTTGGTGCGTTCGTCGTAAAGCTTGCATAAATTTTTATGTAAATAAAATCAACAAAAAGATCATACATATGTGTCAATGTCATCATGTTATATAATTAAGAATCAAGTAAGTACAAGAAGGAGGACAGAAGCGGAATTCAGGGGACGGGCACCTGTCCCTTTTTTTTGTCTGGGCCAAATTTGGTTGATTATTTAGGGAATCACTGAAGCTTGCATGACAGGAGCGGGGACACTCTAGGGCAATCCCTACTTAGGGAATCTAACACATACAACTAGAAATATATACTAATAAAATGTGTTTTCCAACTTCGTAGCAAACGTCGCATAAATCGAAAGACCCATACAACTTATTCCTTATTATACCATCAACCGAAACAACGCGTGCAAAAACATAACTCGGGAAACCTCTAAATGACACAACGGAACGCAACGAAATAAAGAAATAGATGTGAAAATGAATAATACTCGCCACTTACTTTTAAAGTCATTAACGGTATCTGTATTTTATCGGTATTCCAATAATGTAACTGTTAAGTTCGTAGTTGATAATTGGGGAGGGGGGCTTCCAATATAAAGATATACACATATGTTTATCATTGTTTATAAGGGTAACTTATTTTGGGAAATCAAATTATAAGCAATGGGTATGCCAAGTGGATCATAATTGTTCCTTTTCTATTATTAAAGATGTCTTTAAACATTGTATACTGTGCTTATTTTCTACTTTTCTGCTATAATATTTAAGATCCCATCGGGTTACCATCGCACTGAAGTACGTCTGTTATTAATTTTTCATTATTTCAAATTTAATATTGAACTATTTTAAACAACAAAAATTCCTCGGTTCAATACATGGACGACCTCAAAACAAAAATATTTATAAAAAATTAAAATACTCTAGAGTACCTTTTTTATTTTCACTTTAACTTTGCTGTCCTTTATCCCCTGAGTATAGATTGTATCACAATGACCTTTAGAGGGTTTACGAATGCCAAAATACGAGTGAAAATTAAGAAATAGCGTACTAGTAATTTGAATAATGCAATGGACTGCCGCGACCCTTCAGCTAATAATTAAGCCTCGGTCACACCTTACCGGATAGCTCGAACGGACGCCTAACGGATAACTTTTTTTTTCCAATCCTTTCATTAGACGTCCGTTCTTATCCATTAGGCGTCTGTCCATATCCGTTTCATGTTCGTTCTGTCCGTTAGAAAATTTTGAGCATGTTCAAAACTTTGAACAGACGTCCAACAGATAAAATGTCCGTTGGACGTCCGTTAGGTGTCTGTTTTGTACAGTACTCGTCCATTTCGTTTCCGTTTTGTATCTGTTACGTGTCCGTTATACATCCGTTGGAGGTCTGGCAGATAAGCCGCGGCCACACCTTACAGGATAACACGAAAGGACGCCTAACGGATGAAAATAAATGTTGCCCGTTGGCAAAATTGTTATCTGTTGGGAGTCCAATGATGTAAATGCCAAAATTAGATTGGAAAGGATGGAGTGGGACAGTGGGTCTTAGGATTGTAATTTAAAAGCTTGACATATATGTATTTATTGTTATCTTCATAAGTCCGTGTGAAACATGAGTGATAAATGCTGTGGAACTATTAAATTATCACAGATAAAGGTGTAAGACAAGGAGATTCTTTAAGCTTCACTTTATTTAATATTTTCATTAATGACTTAAGTCAGATATTTGAAAAGCAAACTGTACCCCTGTAAAGCTAATTAATTGAGACATAGAAAGTCTCTTATTTGCAGATGATTTAATCATATTATCAGAGAGCGAAAACGATCTGCAAAATAGCTTAAGTAATCTCTCTGAGTATTGTGATAAATGGCAATTAACAGTTAATACAAACAAATCTAAAACCATGATACTACAAAATAACCCAATTAAAATAAATAAACCCTTTTTGAAATTTAAAGGAAAATACCTTGAAAAAGTATATGAATATAAATACCTTGGATGTGTTATAACATCTAATGTCAGTCTAACTAGTTGTAGTTCAGATCTTTTAGTTTTATTTTAGTTTTATTTGCTATTAACTCTTAATCATTAGGCTTTGGACAACTTCCTGTGAGAGTGTCTTGCAACCTTTTTGAAACTTTGGTCAAACCTATTTTTACATATAATAGTGAAATATGTTATATGGACACTTATATTCAATTTTATAGAGCTAAACTTCGAGCTTACAAAAATAGCTCAACACCAGATGCTATTCATTTTATTCATAAAACTGTTTTAGAAAAAAAACAGCTACATTTTATTAAACAAGTACTGTGGACAAAAAGAAGCTCAACAAATGTAGCTGTTAGAAATGAACTAGGACTTCTGCCATTAGAAACTTTCCTAAAAACCCAAACTATGATGTACCTACCTAGATTAAAAAATGAAAATATAAACCCACTTCTTAAGGTAGCACTACAGTCTAACATTGATTTTTTGGTCATATTTTTTTTATCACATAATTCTGAAGTAAGTATTATTCTGCACAGTTTGTTAAAATCCCAAAGTCATTATCATATCACAACAGGGAGTAAATTGATAATGAATTTATGTAAATAAAAGCACATGGTAATTAATCTAAATATATAATAGGCATTTAGGAGGGCTAATGTGTCAATCATCTGTTGATGCCAGTGTCCAGCTGTTAATCCCTGACCACAAGATAAATAATGGAGTCTTATCTCATTGTTTTGAAACAAAAATTATTTATACAACATGGAAGTGAACAAAGAAAAACAAAAACAAAAAAACTAAAGGGAAAAAATCTACCAAAAAGGAAAAAAAGTACTATGGAAAAGAGTGGGGAAGTAGTTTTGAAAGCCTCTGACTGCCTGAATAAATTTCTTCTCTTTGGTCTTCTTCATTTATTAAATACAGTTTTATGAATATTAACTAATTTTCAGATAATGTGTATTTTTTCAGTCCCATGAAATTAAATGTATTTTCAAGAAAAGGGTGGGTTGATCTTTTTATCAACATGTTTTTTTTATGCACACTTTTCATGTATTAGCTAATTTCAGACATAGTTTTACTTTATTTCTTTTTTAAAATTCAAATGAAAATTATTCTTTATATATAGAGAATAATGATGTTAAACATTGATTAATGCAGCTGGTCAATCATGTTTTTCTCTTATCTGAGATTGTCTGGAAAGAGGCGGAGCTTTGCCTATATTAAATTACTTCATCACAGATGTTGGTCAGATCTGTGACGTCAAACTCCCGCCAAATGCCAAATGCCAAGTTAGTGTTGGTCAGTTCACATGTAATGCAAAATTTACAGCATTAGCGCATCAAAAACACAAAGTGTGTGGTTCTATTGATATAGTAATGGTATCAGAACACTCCTGGGGTGTTCCCAGTGGAACGTCTGTATTTATATTGACTTTATAGAGGTTCTAAGGGGGAAATTCAGTTTTAAGGTCATTTCTCAGAACAATTTTTCATGAAAATTGTAAGGAAAAAATGACAATAGAAACTTTATGGGTACCCCCTTTGGCTTGACTTTGAAATATATGAATGAAGGGTGTAATGTCTACAATACCGTGTCCCAGTTTTAGGATAATTTGTTTCTAAATGAATTTATGGGTTTCCAAAGATGAAAGGTGAAATGAGGTTTGGCACCCAGGAGTTAAATCAATATATCTTCTTACTGGAGGCATATATCAAAAATCTGAGACACGGTTTTGGAGATTATATATGGTTGATTACAGGGATGAAAACAAATTTAAACTACTATTTGACATGAATGTGCCATTTTCATCCAAGTTGGAAGACCACTTTTTTGGCTATTAATGAGCTATATTTTGAGACTTATCAAACCAAAAATAAATTTGAATATAAATTAAGAAAGAGTTATATTTCAGCTTTAAAATGAGTTAAAGATTTTAAAAATCCATTGAGTAGTTTTGGAGAAATTGATCTTTAAATACTGTTGATTGGAGTCAGAAAATTCTGACTGTAGTGCTACCTTAATGAAGCCTTTAAATTAACTAAAAGTTTAGACACTAAGGGAACATACTCTTGGCAAAAAATGTGTCACAAGATATAAATATTGACATTAAACTTATTGAGGAAACTAAAACTTTTAAAACAGACTAAAATATTAAAACCCCAATTAAAAAAGAGTTATATCAACTATTATCAAACTCATATTGATGACAACATAAATAACTTAAACAAAAATAATAAAATATATCTATATAAATTGCTTAAATCTAATATAAATAACCCTTGAAATGAAATACTACCTATCACACCCAAGTAAAGAAACAAGAAAAATGTTAACCAAATTTAGAATAAGCGATCATTGTCTCTTAATAGAAACTGGACGATATACCAAAATACTACGAAATGAAAGAAAATGTAAAATATAATGTAATGTTTTAGACGATGAATTTCATTTTTTCTCTAACTGTAAAATAAATATAAATAAAAGAGAAATCTTTCTAAAATATTATATACAAAAATATGTAGATTTTTAAGTTAATACACTTAATTTTACTGATAAACTCGTGATTATACTAGATCCATCAACACCAAATGATGTAAAAACAGTTGTTTCTTTTATTAAAAGTCATTAGAACTGAGGAAAGGAGAACAGTAACTGTTTTTATCATATATATCTCTTATAATATTGTCGAGTTTTCATTATGTTTGATCATGTTTGTTTTGTCAATGTATTTGCCATAACCAAAATTGTTTTTTTGTATGTTTTGCAAATAAAGAATTATAAAATAAACTTTTATAATTTTCTTTTTATCTGAGTATTTAGTACACAGTTAGGTGCATTCACCATGGCACGACGTACCGACCCCCGCGTTATATTAACAGTGCTGTTCTAGTCAAATACTTGTTTTTATTGTCAGGAATTATTACAAGTTTCAGTTACTTATGATTGGGACAAAATAACATACATACATGTATTCTAATCATTCAATGCAACTTAGGCCGTGTTCACACCAAACGCCATGTAGAGTAAACATGTTTACAATTAGTTCAGTGTAGTGTACACTGGTTTCACATTACATTTGTTCACATCTATACACCTTGTTTAGCTAACTGTACATAAGATTTGTTCACACATGTAAACTATATGTCATTTAAATGTTCATTACGTAGATCTGAATTCAAAATTTTTGGCATTTTTTCTTGCGGTAAGGGAACAACCATTTGACTTTAAAGAAATAAGGGGGGGGGGTGAAAATGGAAATATTCCGATCCAAAATTTGATAAAAAAAAATGGTCATACAGATGATAAAAAAAATATTCTGAATCAAGAGTTTCCCCATACATTATAGTGTTAGATATTTAAAAAAAAAGTATTTGATCACCAGCATCGAAAAAAAAGGAATAAAAACGTTCGCGCGAAAAAAAATCTGACTCAGATAAAAAAACCAAAAAACTCCCCCTTTTTTTTAAGTTTAGGGGTTGCTACTTTATGAAAGCCATTTTTATAACTTGCAATAGTTTGAATATACTAGAGATGTCTCGATTACGCATTAGAAAACTTTAGCTGCAGCATCGTGCTTACAGCCGAAAAAAAGGATTGAGATATTAGGGATCACTACATTTTTATCTTTTCTGTTTGTTTCAAGGCACTGGCTACGGTTACATGGAAATGTAACAATAATAAAAATATTATTGTTACATAGGAGACTAAATGCCGGAATGCAAAGGCGGATAAGGGACTGATTAATTACGAATGTAGCAATAATTACGGAGGCTACGGTTACATGGCGTTATTGTTACATGAAAAACAGCAATCATTAAACTTAAATCTTGTATAGTTTTGTTGCCTTAATCTTGCATATGTACGAAATAATACTTGTAATAATGATAAATAATAAATATTATCGTTAACAAATGGTGTTTAAATTGTTTTTTCTAACGTATAAATGGTTTTGGTGTTTTAAAGATAGTTACTTTAGATAAGTAGTGCCAAATACTAAAAGGCGAAAATATAGACCGATGGTTTGTTGTTGAGAACTCCGGCTGAGAAAAGTATTCACTTTAAGTATTTAACTGCACACCTACTCGTATTACTGTCATTATACAATGCACAATGGATGAAGAGATTATAGTGACCAATTTTGTTGTGGGTGAAAAATTTAAAACTTGGGATATAAAACTACATCACATGCATGA
This sequence comes from Mytilus trossulus, assembly GCF_036588685.1. Lineage (NCBI taxonomy): Eukaryota > Metazoa > Mollusca > Bivalvia > Mytilida > Mytilidae > Mytilus > Mytilus trossulus. The sequence continues at coordinate 62,726,329 of NC_086379.1, forward strand.
TGCTTCCAACCAAAATATAAGATGAGAACATAAACATTGCTCGAGTGAAAAAGTATTTCTCACCGGAAGCATGGCAAACATTAAAGGTTGCATTATCATCAAAAAGGGATATCGCAGAATGGAACTGTACAGTATGTGATACGGACGTTCACAGTGCGGACTCAGAAATGCTCCAAAAAAACACTTACTGGATATGATAGACCCATCGTATATTGCTGTTTTTCATGTAACAATAACGCCATGTAACCGTAGCCTCAGTATTTATTGTTACATTCGTAATTAATCGGTTCCTTACCCGGCTTTGCATTCCGGCATTTAGTCTCTTGGAGGTGGAGCGGGGGGGGGGGGGGGGGGGGGGGGGGGGGGGGTAGGGGGCATGGGCTATTGATTTTTTTTCAGGACAAATTTTGGTAACAAGTCGAAATCAATTTTAGCATTATATATAGTGGCAGCTGAGGGTGAAACAAACAAACTTTTTTTCAGGGCCAAAAGCGTGAAACATTTTTTGTTTCCAAAACAAAATCAATAGCTCACCACCCCCACCACCTTGTCTTTATGTTTTATACTCAACTATAATACCCCCCCCCCCCCCCCCCCCGGAAAATAAATTGGTTGCTGTTTTATGGGTTCGGCAATGATGCTGCTTTGAGTCTTGATCAGTGGTTAATAAAGTACGTTTATTTTTTTTAACCAAAAAAAAATCTGTAAAATTTTATAGACAATAATTTCTGTATTGAACTATTATAATACTTATAACTATCAAAAATATCAATTTTACTCAAAAATAGTTTCCTCCTTAAATATATACACGGTAAAACTAATGTCCTAAATGTCTAGTTTTGTGTACACTTAACCTACACAAGGCCTACATTGACTATCGACTGTGTGTAGATAAAACATGATATAAACTACATGTACACATTGAGTTTTATCAATGGGATCGCAATTGTGTTTAGTTTACGTGTGAGTAACACTAACACAACACCGAATTTAGGTCAATGTGAACACGGCCTTATTTTTCTATGAGATAATGTAATGTTGTTGATTTTAACAAATTGTCGACAGGTAAAATCACTACGATTTGACTTACGACAGTCTGTTAATACTCGTAAGTTTACGATCAAACTTGCAATAAAATTCGACTTACGATTGTTTATGAAACGGTCAAAAACTAAAGATTTGACGTACGACCGACGTACGATCTAAGATTGTCGTACGATTCTTTGTGAAACGATAGGTGTTTAAATTATTCTGTATAAGAAAAGCAAATCAGTATTTGTTTTAAAAAGGAGAACAATAATAATTAAATCATTTCAATTAACTTAGGGACGACATTAAATGTTCAATGTAGGATAAAAAACTTAATTCACATAGTTTTTTCATTGACCTCGAAGTTTTTTTTATCCTACATCGATCTTTTGATGTCGTCCCTTATTATTGGACGTTTGTAAATATAGGAAGATGTGGTGTGAGTGCCAATGAGACAGCTCTCCATCCAAATAACAATTTATAAAATTAAACCATTAAAGGTCAATGTACGGCCTTTAACATGGAGCCTTGGCTCACACCGATCAACAACCTATAAAGGGCCCCAAAATTACTAACTTTAAAACCATTCAAACTGGAAAACCAACGAACGTTTTTCTTTCAACCGTTGGTGGACGTCTGTATCCAAATTGTATGACGTCGCGTACGGTGTTGGTGATAATATGGGTTCTGCAATTCCAGTTCGCCTTTATTGCATTTGTTAGAAGTTTCGGAATTGATAACTATATGAATGTATATATCAAAATGTGCGTAATTAAAAGTAGAAATGGAATATGCCTTAAAATCAATATTTTTATTCATTTTGTTACTCGAATGATCCCTAATAACACTGATTTTGAGCGTGTAGACAAGTAACACCGCGACATATGATCAGCGTTGCTTTGAAGTTATTCTTGTCATTTTTTAAACTTATTAAAAAAAAGTTGTACTCCTAGCAAGAGTAGTCTTTGGTGTTAATGGTGTATGTTTTCCTTATGACGTCATCGTTAACTGGACGCGTTTGACCAGGACGAAAAGTTCACTTTGTTTTGTGGTCAAGCCGAAAATTGAAAAAAAATATGGATATGGGTAAAGTTAAGAGTAATTTTCAAAGGTAATTCAAATAGATTATTCCAAAAATGATATGTCTTTTTATTCCGTATATAATAAGGAAAGAATAAATAAAAAGTTTTGTTTCAACATTTCAAAAGATCGTGGCAGAATTAATGATTTTTTGAAATTTGTATTTCTGTCACAAAACCAAAATCTCGCATATTTTTTGGAGCTCTTCAAAAGTCGAACGAATGCTGCAGATCCAAACCACAATATACATATCCACCCTTCCGGTGTCAAAATTATACAATAAATATACAACTTTCTATGTCTTCAATTGGTAAGTATTGTTTAAATTATGTCCTAAATTGTTCATTTTAATAAATCCGTTGAAATGTCACACTCGCCGTTTTCTGACGTTTTGACGTATTTGTTAAGTGTCTTATGAAAAGTAAAAGGCAGTTACAGTCTTTTCTACGATATGAAATTTTATTCAAACGTGATAACTTTTTATTTAAGTGTATGAAAAAAAATTGTGTCGAAGTTTTAAGAGAAAATATTGAAGAAAAAATAAACGCGATCTTTTTGTTTTTGTCTAGTCAAAATGTCACAAAACGCCGTTTTTTACATTTTTGTTACAAGTATGATAAGTCATATTATACAGTTTTGGAGGGGGGAAATTTTGAAATTATAATAGCACAAAAATTACTATATAACATTAAAATCTACTGTTCAGGGATTTTTTTGAACCCATTTTCGATCACATGTCGGAAGTATTAACGACACAGTCAGCGGCTACTTTTGTCTAGTCATAATGTCACACCATGCTTTTTTACTTGTTTTGACGTTACGTTCTGTAAAACTTGACATGTAGAACGTTGGAAATTGCGGAAGCCTTTACGTACCATGCTAAGTTAAAAAAAACTTTTATCCAATTTGATATAACGAATTATGAATTTGATATAACAGATAATGAATTTGATATAACAAATTATCAATTTGATATAACAGATTATCAATTTGGTATAACAAATTACCAATTTGATGTAACAAATTATTAATTAGGAATATCAAATTGTCAATTTGATATAACAAATTGTGAATTTCTCTACCAAAAGTATGATTTAATTATAATAATGAGAATAATAATGGTTGAAACATTGCGTAACCCAAATTGGCGCATTTATTTATGTTTTGATTCATTGTTTATCTGACGTCCAGCGACAAATATGTCATTGAATGCTTATTCAAAACTTTCTTAACAGGCTTAATGTTTCTGAAACCCTCTCCCTCCCCTTTTATCTATTATTTGAGGCAGTTTGGAGGACTAGTTTGAATGTTCTCTATTCAGTACATGGGACCTGGTGACTTAGAACGAACGATTATAATAGAAAAAGGATCAATTTATATTGCACATTTTCAAATCAGAAAGAATGGATAGTGTGTTTCTAGGTACATAGGAACATGCAAGGATAAAAAATGCTGGCATGCTTCTTTACCAAGTTTGATGGGCACATACAATGTATTATTCTAATTTTAGTTTCTTGTGTACAATTGGGAAATTAGTATGGCGTTCATTATCACTGAACTAGTATATATTTGCTTAGGGGCCAGCTGAAGGACGCCTCCGGGTGCGGGAATTTCTCGTTACATTGAAGACCTGTTGGTGACCTTCTGCTGTTTTTTTTTTATTTAGTCGGGTTGTTGTCTCTTTGACACATTCCCCATTTCCATTCTCAATTTTACGTATGGTTTGGGTTATAGGTTGAGATCTAGACATTATAAGCATAGTGCTCATTAGTTTAGCCTTGGTATAAAACACATAGTGCTCAGGACGATGAATATTGAAAAAGGAAAAAGAAACCGAATAAGGAAATGAAAATCGAATAAGGAACTAGAAACCGAATAAGGAAATCGAAACCGAATAAGGAAATAGAAACCCAATAAGGAAATAGAAACCCAATAAGGAAATAGAATCCGATTCAGGGAATAGAAACCGAAAAAGGAAATGAATATGAAAAAGGAAATGAAAATCGAATAAGGAAAAAGAAATTGAATAAGGAAACGAAAAAAAATGAGGAAAAAAAAAATTTGAGAAAAAAAAAACTTGAGGAAAAAAATTTGGAGGAAAAAAAAATTTGGAGGAACACCCACCCTCGTTTAGCGATCTTGTGACAGTGTATATTTGGTCGACCGTTTTGAAAGACTGAATTAGTCCAACTATGTTTCATTAAAAAGAAAGAAATATTAGCACAAGTACAAATAACTCATTTTACGAAGAGGCAAATCATGCTTTGTTGTAAAATGCATATTATATTTAATTATACTGATTCAAGCACTAACGTTCTGTATAGATCTGACCGAGATTAAGATTTTTTAGTTTTACACTGGAAACTCAACACTAAAATTTACAACAACAAAAAACGGACGATTTTTCACTTCTTATTGTCAATAAAATCACAAATAGAATATGTTATTTATATTCCTTCACATCAATCAAAAATTTAAAAATATGAAGAACTTAATAGAAATTGTGTTCAATTCATTTTGTTATTTCAAGTTGTGGAACTGTTATCAAAGAAAATTTAACTTATCCAAAATGGTGTGGGCAAACCATCATATCTTAATTTTGTCCACTTTTGACCAGCTCAAACCAGCTCGACTAGTGAAGTGTACACATTTTCAAATAAATATTATAGTTATTCTATAGAATCTCCCCCCACCATTTTATTTTTTGTCATACCTCAAAAACATGAAAAAAGTACGAGTTTTTAATTTTAAAAATTACTAAATAAACTTTACTTTTGAAGATCTGTCAAATGAATGTATATTTATACATGCATTATTAGAAATATAAATAAAAAACGATTTAAATCAAGAAGAAATCACCAAGTATTCATAAATTCCAGAGTTTACTTATTGCCTAAAATTATGTTCGGCAATAGGATGAATAATCATCATCAGATTTCAGGAAATAAGCTTAATGCTTGAAAATTTCAGGCAATAACTTAATGCCTAGGCGTTAGCTTATTGCCTAGGATTTAAGCTTAATGCCTAATTTCACTTATTGCCGCTAACATATACATATGCAGCCTTCATTGATCTAGAATATGTCGATTCCTGTAACTTGGCATTGCACATGGTCATGTTTTTCTCTGACTGTTTATGACGTCTTTATACACAAATCTTCTGGATGTTGGATGTGTACTGTTGATAATTTAGTCTTAGATGCATGTTTTTTATAGTTGTTATTGGCTTTGAACTAGCTATCAGTAACTGTGAGTACTCTCAGATCTGTACTCGTATCTTTTTTGTTGCTGGGATGTACAAGTGTCTTTTTTGTTGTTGAGATGTACAAGTACCCGGCCAAGTCCACTCTGTGTTTTTATACGCCCGTCTTTTAGACGGGACGAATTATGGTATACCGTTGTCCGTCCGTCTGTCCACACTTCGGACAATAACTCAGAAAAACTTCTACCAATTTCCATGAAACTAAAGTGAATTGTTTATATCTATTGACGTAAGCTCCCTTTCGTTTTTTTTTTTAATTTCAGATTTTAAGTTTTGGATTTATGGGGCTTTATTCATAAAAAAGGGGGTCCGTCGTCCACACTTCGGACAACAACTCAAAAACACTTTCACCAATGTCCATGAAACTTAAGTGAATTGTTTATATCTATTGACGTAAGCTTCCTTTCTTTTTTTTTTTAATTTCAGATTTTAAGTTTTGGATTTATGGGGCTTTATTCATAAAAAGGGGGTTCCAATGTCAATGAAACTTTGGTGAATTGTTTATATTTATTGATGTAAGCTCCCTTTCAATTTTTATAAATTTCAGAGGACACATTTCCGTGTTATGAATTTTTATGCTTAAAAAAGGGGGGATTTTCCAATTTTGGAACAATAACTAACACTTTCACAAAATTTTATGCAACTTTGATACATTGTTTATATCTATTGACATAAGCTCCCTTTCCATTTTTATAAATTTTAGATTTTACGTTTTCTTAAGTAATGAATTTTTATACTTAAAAAAGGGGAATTGTATGCAACTTTGGTGATATTTTGGTGAAGATATTAATGTAACATCCTAGTTAAATTTGAGGTAGCTTAAATAGTGCTAATTTTTTTATGCATTTTTATTTATTTATTTTTTTTTGGGGGGGGGGATATTTGACAGGGCTCACACTATTTCTAGTTGATCATATAAATTCAGTTAAAGCATAAAAGACAAGTTAAAAGAGCAACAGGCGTATCATGCGCTAAAGCGCAGCCCTTTATTGTTAGATGTATTTCTATTTGGATATATCTGATTATTTAAGATTTTTCAACGGATTTTTATAATTTGTTCTACTGTTCCACTATTGCATCGGGTAAGGGGTGAGTTGGGCGCCCGCGAACATATTTAACCACGCCACATTATATATATATATATACATGTGGCTGTCCCAAGTTAGGTGCCTGAAAAAAGTAAAATAACAAAATTATCGAACTCAGAAGAAAATTCAAAACGGAGAGTCCGTAATCAAATGGCAAAATCAAACGCTCAAACACATCAAACGAATGGATAACAAAGTCTGACTTGGAACAGGCATTTTCTTAAGTTTTCTTGACTGCGAGGTTGAAATATTAGTGACAAGTAATCAACATTTATATTGAAATTATATGCTTCTTTGGGGTATAATTGCCTCCCTCAAGTAGATCAGCCTCGGGTGGGGATCCACTTTTTTTGCCTTAGAGTGGATTTGTGGCAGGGTTTTCTCCCCACCTTTGATATTCTTTGTCATTTATTCAATTGACATGATATTAGTTGATGTAATTTCGTATTAATTATGTATTATTATTTCATATTAAATATGAACTTTTATGTGAAATGTTTTATTTGCAAAATGTATTTTTTGCATTTTATGATTTTGAATAAATTACCTTTTTTCGTCAGTTTAGTTTTTATATCATATAGCAAATCAAGCTCAGACTCTGGCTTGTGTATACATGGTATGTTTATGATATCTAGCTGTCTGTCTTAAAACCAATTTTATTTGCTAATTGAAAATTAAGCCGAATAAAATAATTTAAGACAGCAGAGAAGATAATTTTGTTTTAATTGGTTATTACTAACCGACTTAAATAAAAGAGTGAGTTATTAATACTGTAAATGTATGATGTCTCTAGTCTGGTCAATACGAAATTACATCAACTAATATCGTGTCAATTGAATAAATGACAAAGAATAGCATTTTTAGGTGGGGAGAAAAACCTGCCCCATAAATAAACATATTTACATATCAATTTCAAAAGATAACATAAAGGGCGGTATGTGGGTGGGAATTTTGAACAAATTGTTTGATAAGAATCACAAGTTAACACATCAAATGCTGACGATAAAAGGAAGTGACCACAATGCACTTACACGTGAACTCGTGCTGACCCGATAAGAATGATGATATACAATTACAAATTCCTTGACTGACCATTGGAAGCCCATCAAAATATACAGTGTGACGTGTAATTCGGGATATATTTTTATGCGTTTTCAACACAAGATGCTTTGTAAATTTTTTTTAATTGTCGGGATTAAAAAATACGAAAGTAGATTTTTTTACAGTCAAAACTTTAGATTCAGTGTCACTGATAATGACCACCCGTTCTATACATCGGTTTTATACTATTGAGTAGATTTTTATGTTTTTTGTTTTTATTTTTCAGGATCATGGTTTAAACCTCTAGCCATCGGTACAGCTTGCCTAGTTGGTGGTGCAGTACTCGCTCCAATCGCTGTCCCTGCAGCGTTGGGGGCTATAGGTTTTACAAGTGGTGGTGTGGCAGGAGGGTCTATAGCTGCTGCAATGATGTCATCAGTAGGTAATGTTGCTGCCGGAAGTGCCATTGCTACCATGCAATCTATCGGGGCCGCTGGATTAGGTGCAGCGGGGACAGCTGTCGGCGCCGGTGTTTCTGGCGTTGCGGGTGTTGCTGTTGCTAAGGCTGCAGGTGTAGGAAAAGGGAAAGAAGAAAGTCATGAATGTTGCTGCAAAATTGAACATACCTGTAAAACTTGTCAACACTGTAGATGTAAACATGAATCGGAATTTGGTTCTGCTCAGGCACAAAAAAAAGACAAACGAGATTGAACATGTCAACAACAAAAGATCAGAACGATATTAAAAACAGTATTTTCATTTAAATATATACAAGTTTATAAGTTAATGTAGATTATTTCGTTTGTGTTTATATTGTATAATAAAGTTTATTCTAATAAAGAGAGGCTTACATTTTCTTAAATTGAAATCAAAAGTGAATCTATTTTAGAATGCTTGTTACTAATTAGATATATTAAAACGTGGTATGAGTGCCAATTAGACAACTCTCCATTCAAGTCACAAGTTTCCAATTGGTAGAGGTATAAAAAAGAAGATGTGGTATGATTGCCAATGAGACAACTATCCACAAAAGACCAAAATGACACAAACATTAACAATTATAGGTCAAAGTACGGTCTTCAACACGCAGCCTTTGCTCACATCTTACAGGAAGCTATGAAGGGCTAAACAAGTGACTAGCATTAAAGCAGTCAAACAGGAAAACAAACGGTTTACTCTACTGTAAATGAAAAAACGAAAAACGAGAAACATTTATGAAATCCATATTACATTTGACATATATCATCTAGTCAATGCAGTGTATTTTATTCAAAATATCACAACGCTTGTGAATCAAAGTTAGCGTTCTTTTTTTTTTTATACCTATGAAGGATACAAGCTAATGCACTTACATATACAAAAGGTTCGGTGCACGTTATTTGTGTAATGTATCCAGTATATGTATTAGGTGCCAGCTGAAGGACTCATACGGGTACATAAGGTTCTCGCTGCATTGAAGACCCATTCGTGGCCTTCGGCTGTTGTCTGTTCTATGGTCGGGTTGTTGTCTCTTTAACATATTCTTCATTATCGCAAACTGTAATACCAATATGATCAAAAGAAATCTAAAAGTGTAGCCAAATTTTTAGTATGCCCTCTTCGACTGAGGAAGTTCTCTGTTAAACTTTATATGTGAGATATTTACACTTTTTATTCTCTTTTGATGTGTCGTGTTTTGTTGAAAGCCATGACCTTTCTTTTTTCTTAAAAGATTTTTTTCTGTGAATTTGTCATGCCGGTGGAAATGTAGCGTATCGCAAACGACAACTTGTCTATCCTTCGAATGTAAATAAAATCATACACAATCATATAACAACAACAAAAATTGAGCCAAAGTTTTATTCAAATCCTGAACAAGGAAAAAACTTTACAGATAGTAAAAGATTAAAGAATGCAGTATAAAAATGTGTTTCAGTATAAGATCCATAAATCATGCCTATTTGAACAAAAAATACAGTATTTGATTCATTAAAACTGGAAAAATAACTTCATACATTTAAATATTGTTCCTGAAACCATTACAGCAGAATGCTTAGAGTATGTAAGTACAGGTAATATCTTTGGTAAACTTGCGTGATATCTGAACCGATAAGTCATAATTAGGTCTGGTAAACTACCTTCCTTTAAGAGTAGACTAGTCCGACCTATAACCAAATCTATCGGTCTGTAGGACTAGACTACTCCGAAAAGAAGGTAGTTAGCTAACCTAATACCAACTTCATGGTTCAAATAATAAGCAAGCTCGCAAAAATATATACCTTTACCTATTCACTCGATGCATTCTGCTGTTAAATAAAATCAGTGCATGTACATATGACTTATTTATCTATTGTAATCGGATATCATTTGAAATAAGAATACAAAATAAACCAATAATTAGAAGAAGAAAAAATTAAAACTCAGTAATAAAGACGCCTTTACTTGATTATTTTTATTCTTTAGGTATATTTCAGATTAAAATAAAAAGATGTTGTTTGAGTGCCAATGAGACAACTCTCAATCTAAGTCACAATCTATAAATGTTAACAAGTATAGGTAAAAGTACGGTAGGTTTATTACTCTCTTTACAAGAACTGAGAAAGCAATAAGACAACTGTAAATATTGTACAGAAAAATCTTAATCTAATTCAAATACTCAATAGAATACATCTTTTGTAACAATTTGTTTTTACATTTTGGAAATAAAGATTAAGTTTCATTTGGACAGAGAAAAAAAACATCAAAACAAAAGTGAAATATAAACAAAAAGATGTCTGAAGCTCTAGAACGTCTTTACTTGTCTGAAATTATTCATTTACAATGAGAATAGAGATAGATTTATATATTAAATATCATCAAATTATTTAACTATAAGTTTTATGAAGATCTATGTTTTTTATAACATGGCATGATTTTCATTCGTTGATCGTTTATAGACAGAACATTGTATATGTGAAAAATAACTGCATTGATGGTTATTTTCATTTTTGTGTTGAAAAGTTATATGCCTCCCCTTTCCCTCTTTAACACTTTGAAATTTTGTTATTACCCCAAAAATCAAATTTGCTCAAAAGAGAGCATTGTCGAAGATCACAACACAAATATATATTGTTTCTCTTAGGTCTGAACCATAGTCATCTTTTCATACTTAAGACTGCGCACTGATGGTGGATCATACATGGGTAAATCGGCTCCTTTCCGTTTACCATAGGCATTCTTATCAAACAACTCATCAAGCCGTTCTTTCTCCATGTATATGTGTGATATCGAGTGTAGCAGACGATCAATCTGGTCGGGGAACAATTCAGTCGGACCACGTGTGTCTGCAGCATGTACGCTGTTTGGTTTAAGAACGTTTTTGTCGGGAGTTCCAACTCCAGTCCATAGTTTTAGTCTGCCTAACATAAACTGGACTATTTCATAGTCGTTATTCTGTTTGTTTGCGTCCATTCGAACCGCAGAAAAGGTCTCATTCAAGATGGAGAGGAACATGTTGACAACAATAAACGTGATCACAACAACATACAAGAACAGGAAAACTTGTGTTAAGACAGGTTGGGCATTTGACATTGCATAAATATCGAATTTACCCATCATCATTACGACACCTGATTCGCAAGATGTTACAAAAGTTTTAAAGGACTTGATGTTTGCCACATAAATCATATAGAATAATTGAATAAAAGCCAAGAAAACAATGTTGAAGATGACACTAAAGTGAAGCAGATCTCTTGCGGATGCTTTAATTGTTGATGCCAAAAGACAGATTTTCTTGTTAAACCGAAGTAATTTCAGGAATTTCAAAGTTGCAAAGAAAGCCAACCAACCAACTATATAAGAAAATATCTCACTCCAATACCCAACATATTGAAATTTCATATACTCATTTCCATGACTAACTTTAAATCGTTCTGTTAACTTGTTGGTTTCAAACATACGATAGAAATATATTACAACTGCGGTAACTGACATTGCACAAATTCCCAACTCTACCAAATTCCAAAACTCTTTAAAATAAGACAGCTTCTGCTTGTAGATGTTACGAGCTTCAGCAAAAATGAAATACACCGTGAATAAAAGATATGAAAACTCACATGCCAATACAAACAACATAGCAGAGTTCATATAGGGAAATAAATTGACTGGCTCAAATCGATACGATGGAACTATACCCTGACTTGGTCGGAACTCGGCAAGCATAGTTGATACTGCAAACAAGTTTATACCAGGATTATATACCGTAAACTCTACGAACACTGCTCTTGTATATCGATCAATCCAACCTTCTTCTTGTAATTCTATCATTTTATTTCTGAGTGTTGAGACGTTTCCACGTAACCTGACAACATATCCACCACCGCTATACATGGATACCTCACCCCAGTACGGATATCCCTCAAGTTCATTAGCAGTCGTATATCGATATTCTTCTCTAGAAGTATTTCCCGTTAATGGCTTCCATCCCGGTTCGTAGCTGCTTTCGTCCTGGTTATGAACACTGTACTCGTCGTTACATTCGTGTATTATACCTACTACTTGGTCAGGAACTTTGCAAGATCCTGAAATATATCAAGAAAACATTTCTTATTTGATTCTGCTGAATAAACTGGTGTGAACAAATATCTGAAATGTTTTTATGTTAAATAGAGATTATTTCATTGTTCTAATTTCTTAAATAGTAAAATGTTAGTTAAACCTAGCCAATTTTAAATTTGAAAATTTAAATTTCTGGAAATGAATAGATGGACTGAAGTGCCAAACTCTGTGATGAATTTTTATGTATATGATCTTAGTTAGCCTTGGTATCCTGTCTGATGTCAATTTGAAAGAAAATAATATATATACGACATAATTTTTAGTTTAGAGAGCAAGAAACTTAAAACATGTATCTGCATAAAAACCAAATGAGCTTAACCTATAAAAGGCTGGTTAAGACAGGATCCCTGTTGTAAGCGATTCCAATTTCTAAAAAACATATTTTATTGTAGTTTCTTTCCATTGAGTTGTTTATCTGCATATCTCCGTGAGAACTGTTGAGTGCGTCCTTTACAAGGATACATGTAAAACCAAACAAATTATTTTTTTTTGCTGTAAATGATTACTTACCCCTTGTTACCCTCAGTTGTCTCATGGTTGCGTATCCCATAATCCTAGATTGTTTGTCATTGATGTAACCACGCAAGAATAGGGGCTGTTCATCATTATAGTAATTCAGTGCTCTAAGTCCATTTCCCATTCCTGATTTAGCCCAAGACCAAAAGTCATCCTGGTTCTTAGCCTTGAAAAGGTACATACAGTTGTATATATTAATGTTATGATAATTTACGCTTCTAAATCAGAATCGATGCGCATATATTTTCCCATACCACTTAGCCCTGAGTTAATTATAAATGATTTTGAAACAGTTTGTCAGATAATGCATCCATTTGAATGTTCCTTTAATACCATACCGTAACATTTGATGAGTTACACTTTAAGGGGGAAGTATTTTGTTGTGACGAGGTCTGTTGAATTTTTATACGAAAAGAAAGAGTCACAAGTGAAAGCATTTCCAACGATTACCAGACTAAAAATTCATTTATTTTGGTTGTGTTTTTTCTCGTATAAACTTATATTTTCTATCAATGTTTTTTGTCCAATGTCACAATTTCTTCAACATCTCTCAACCACAATGATACTATAACTTCATCACTGTTTTTTATGTACAAGTAGCTACAAAGTGGGAAAAACTGATCTTTCCAAGCAATTTGTCATGTCCTAGCATAGTTAGTGTCTGAACTTCGTCAAAGTTTTTTTTTTATTTCAAAAATAATCTATTGCGACTATCTTCAGAATAATGCATTACCTATTTGAAAATATACCTGTAAGAGAATTTATGGATTTCTTTATTATTTCAAAATTAGACTTCCTTTAAACAAATGAAATAAATAGTTGTATGGCAAGTTCTTACCTTCATAAACCAATGATTTGTATCATTTGTAACTATGAACACTTGTTCCATGCTGTTTTTGTATGTATACATCAGCTCCGATCGGTTCCTGTAGCTGATGACCATTAGAATCCACAAGAAAAAGGAATAAAACACGAGTTCCCTGACAACAGACCACATTTTGATTTCCTTTAACCTCACTTGTCGAGCTTTTTCTACCAACACCGGGTCTGGCGGTGCATAGGCCGCTCTCTTAGGTCTTGTAGCGGAGAATACTTAAAGATAAAAGGAAAATCATTTAAACATGGTATTCATACAGGATATATAATAACCATGATTCTACAATATCAAATAAGTACAACGTAAGATGTAACCTTACTTTGCGTCTGTATGATCAATAAAGGTATTCTTTGACAGTTGAAGCACAATGATAATCATAATGGATTATTGTGTTCGTGTTAACTTTATAAAACGCTCCACTAATATTTAGTTTTAACTTTAACTAGCTAAGTAACAGGCACAAGTATCCTAATCAAAGAATAGTGCATAGATTTTGATTTTGAAACAACGAATGAAAACAGTGTTTGAAATTTTAAAGCATACTTGAGTCCTCGTGAAGAAGTGGGTCGTCTGGTGATATGTGTGGTTTTTCTTCATCGTCTTCCTCCTCGTCATCGTCGGCTCCTGGATTTTTTACAAGTAGAGACAAAACAATTGCAGTCAGGAACACCTAAATAAAGTACACAGCTAATTGAATGTATCAAAATATAGGACATGAATAAGTTCTTTGAAGGTAATGTATAAAGGGCAACTAAGAAGGACTTGTAATTTACCTCTTTGTTTTATTCCAAGCCATATCAGTCATCGGTATACATTTTTAAAAACTCGACCCAAATGATGATTTTTTACAAGTCTGATTTAATTTTGAACAGTATTTTCAGGGGAGAAAATGTGTGTTTAAATTAAAACGACAGACATCAGATGCTAAGTGAAGACAAAACTGGGCCAGTAAAAATAACAATGACATTTCCAAAAGTAAGGATTGAACACAGTTTGATTGACTTTTGCTCTTTTTCTAATCTATGAATGAAGTTAAATAGCTCGGCGAATTTAAAATTGAGAATGAACACCAATAAACCATTCTACCAGTGGCACTTTTAATTTTCAGTCTTTTTTCATTGCAATCGACATCTTTGGTTATAATAGGCTTTTCCTGAAAATGCACGAAAAATTTGCTAGACGTTAAGCCAACAACAAGGAAATATCGAATGAACATAAAACAACGTATGTTTACCTTTATCGGCTGCGTCACAAAAATTGAGGAGATGAATGAAATCAACATCGATGTAATCCATTTCTGACACTTTGTGTCTTGGAACTGGATTCCATAGAAAATAACAAATGCCCCGGATACTAATGTGGCACTCCATAAAAGAATCCATCCAAATATTACAAAATACCAAGGTAAGTCCATCTTCTTCTTCCTTTTCTTTCCTGATGGTTTATTTGCCAAGTCGCCGACCGATAATGATGTGTAGCCACGTGACATTGATGTATCTGGACGATTTTTCTGCTCCAGTAGAATTGATGGTGTCAATGTTCCTTCTCTGGTGTTTTCAAGTGTTGGGTTAACATCTGTCATGGATGTGGCTCGCTTAGTAGTGTTGTTTAGAGCAGTTTGTATCCTAGATGGTCGTTTGTTTTTCGGACGTGATTTTCTAAACAACGTTATGATTAATAACGTTACGGGAAAGACTATTAGATTGCTAAGAACTCCAATATATATCTGAAAATATTTTATGTTTATTATATTTATAAATTTCTTTAGTAATCATTTACTCACCCGCGTACAGTTAGTTATATATATTATAAATATATTTGTCAATTTTCAATACTAAATTACTGAATATTTCTACTTATTGTACAATAAATTTCTGCGTTTATTTTATGGATTTAATATTTTAAAAGATGAATTAATTCTGAATAAAATACATGAAAGTCAAAGTTGTCCATCTGAAAAGACTAGGAAATTTATGAAGAAAAGTATGACCAGGAATAAGACAACCTTACGTGCGCTTTAATTAATTGACAAATGAGTTAAGAAAGAGGCTAATTACCTGTTCTGGTGAAAGTGCAAATGGTCCAAACGTGTATGTCTTTGCACCTTCATCTTTCTCATAAAACATGGCATTGGTTAACATCGACAGGTAGAGTAAACATAAACAACAAGATACACGCTGCACACGGGTGAATCTGCTTTGTGGAGGACGAGCAACCACAGAGAACCAGAGGTGACCATCACTTAAACTTTTAGTTGTTTTCTCCGTAAACAAGTGGCTGAATTCTGTCATTTGTTCCTTTCCAGCAACAGGTATTACTCTATCGATCTGCATTAAAATGACATAAATACACAATTATGATGATCTATGTTACATTATACATGAAGAAGAAAATTACTAGTATTTACTTTTTTAAACATGTTAAAAGTCCAATAAGAAGTTATTTGAAATGATGTAATTATTATTTTGTTCTCTTTTTTGAAACAATACTGATTTGACTTTCTTATACAAAATAATTTAAACACCTGTCCATCATCTTCTTCTACGGCAAACCATCTGTTGCTAATAAAAATAAATTTCTCGTCAGTCTGTACATCTCTTATCACCACACTTCTAAGGTACCAGGACGCCATTGTTCCTTTACCAGAGTTGTCATGCCAAATGTGTAGGTAGTTCAGAGCACCTAGTGGCCTGTGAAGTATGCAAATTGTTAAAGTAGTCAATGAACTATATACATGTTTTTAAATTATAAAAAAATGTATCTGAGGACACATATGCTCCGCTCAGGCTCTCTCTTCCAATGAACAGTGGTTGTCGTTTGTTTATGTGTTACATATTTGTTTTTCATATTTTCTTATATACATAAGGCCGTTAGTTTTCTCGTTTGAATTATTTTACATTGTCTTATCGGGGCCCTTTATAGCTGACTATGCGGTATGGGCTTTGCCCATTGTTGAAGGCCGTACGGTGACCTATAGTTGTTATTGGCTGTGTCATTTTGGTCTCTTGTGGACAGTTGTCTCATTGGCAATCATACCACATCTTCTTTTTTATATATGGAAAGAAGAAAAGATGGAATGACGGACATCCACGAGTAACACTTTTAAAATGACCCCTTCGCCTTGCCACGGGGTCATAAATACATGAAAGTCTTTTCTCGGAAAAAGTATTATAATCTGGTATTTGTGCATAAGTTAGAAATTTAAGGAATCCCAACTCCCTAACACGAAGAAAAATCCTGTAATAATCAATTGTCTAAAATTATCCTAAATAAAATTATGATTTTAAAATGTAATGAAAGGAAATAAAAATAAAATGTTGAAATTATTCTACAGACTGCGGGTATTGACCATAACGCAAATCGAAACATAATCCTATCTGTAATAAACTTTATGGTTACGACAAATATACAACTAGCCAATATCTAAGTAAAGAGTACTTTAAGTTTTATTTATAAAACATAAATGATTTTCGCTCAACAAGGCTAAGGCTGGTGCGAAATGTTTGTTTATAAATGAAAAAAAAAAATCATGTCTTGCTCTATGCTAATTCTTATATGGGTATACATTATATTTGTCAATATCCAAAAGAAAGGGAGTGAACTTAGAAAATGACATAAACTAATTCTTTTGAAACTTATTTGCATGTAGGGTTTTAGATGTGAATGCATTTTAATCGAGTACGACTAATGTTTATTACAATCATAAAAGTGAATATGTGTCACCTTGGTGCAGACATCAGGAACCCATCGACAGTTCCTCGTCTTAGGACCTTCCTCTTAGAATCTGATAATGTTCTTACGTCGGTTTCATCGTCTTCTCCGCTCAAAATGAACTGAACCTACAAATAAAGGCAACAGTAGTATACTGGTCTTCAAAATTCATAAATCGATTGAGAAACTAAAACCGAGAGAAACACATAAACTGTAAGTGGAAAACACAGGTACAACAGAACACTGAAGAGCAACAAAAACAAACGTCAACATACATATAAACAGACTAATTTATATCACAACTCCCATATTCAGATTGCCTAGGTCAATATTCAACTTTTTATTTTCTTACACAAAACATACATGTGCTAATTGATTATTACCTCAATGTAATCTGTTTAATTG
Organism: Mytilus trossulus; assembly: GCF_036588685.1. Lineage (NCBI taxonomy): Eukaryota > Metazoa > Mollusca > Bivalvia > Mytilida > Mytilidae > Mytilus > Mytilus trossulus. Next base: position 62,743,912 of record NC_086379.1, read on the forward strand.
AAAAGTACAAATACTTTTTTCTGATAGTACATCTAATCTTCAGTTTTGTGTTTCTTTTAATATTTTACCTCCGAATCAGTTCCCGCTTTTCTTCTCATCCCTGTGACAACTACTATTTCGTAGAAGTATTTGTCCTTCTTGTCATTGTCAATTAAAGGTGTAAGTCCAAGCTGTAACAAATCAAATATTTTACTTTTTATAAAACATTGCAATATTGTATTTATCTAATACGGATAATCGGCACAGTAAGAAATATTCACGTTCATTGTTCTATTTTTATCAAGATAGTGATATACTAAGCTAACTTTTATTATTTCAGAAATAGGAAAAACTTATTTTTTCTTAGATAAAATTCGAGTTTCAATTATTTGAAAATAAGGGATTTCTAATTCAGTAATTTAAATGAACTGAAAACTACAAACTCGAACAAGAAAAAGATTTACACTCAAAATTGCCTTTAATACGAAAGTTAAGAAAAATAACTTTAAATTAAATAAAGATGATGCCACTATAAATCACTTTTATAATTTACCTTTTCAATGTCCTTTTTATCCTGTCTTCTTGCCCAAATTACAACAACCAAATACAACACAGATATAACAATCATTGTGATGTACAGAGTAGGATTTTTCAGGAAGTCTGCATTACTGAAGACAAAATTCCAGTCTATTGTATTTGGTGTTACAACCCAGCCACCAGCAAATGTTGTTAAATGGGTACATAAACAGTGTGTTAGCGATGTGTCGGTTTTCGGTCCAACCTTAAATTACATAGTTTATATATGAGTTAATAATATTCGATGAATGAATGTACCATCCATGTTTTGTATGTCTATAGAGATGGATGTAAAGCAATACCAACTGAAACTTAATGAGAAAACAACAAACCGATGACAAAATGCAAACAGTAACATGTTTTTGTTCTTATATGCTATTTCAAAAATAGAACCAAGTAAGCAATCAACTATTATGTGATATTGGTGTAATTATCTTCTGTTCCGTTGCCGTTGCAATCATTGTGTTTTAAGAAATTTGTAGCTATGATTTTTATTGTTTACGAAAAGGCATTGTTAAAATATTTATTCGATCTTTAAATAAGCATGATATCTTTTAGTGGCGAGTGCAGAAAAATCAAACGGTTTGGTATTGTTGTTCAATAATTGAGATTGACAATTTCATATCTTAAAAGTTTAACATTATCCGAGTTATATTTTTTAAGTACTTGGTATCTATGCTATTCATTTTGATACATTGCTTGTTATGTTATCATTTTTTATTTGAGCGGCTGTGGTGAGTTTTTGTACACAACATCAGAGTGTGGTGTAAAAAAAATATCAGCAAGTATTTTTTATTATTTTTTTTAAATAAAAAAAAAGACAGTAGTTTAAATCTTCGACGTTAAGTAGCGGTAATAATATATCAATCTATACCGTGCAAAAAATTGTGAAAGGCATATTCCTTAGTGATATTAGTAACAAGAGAATGGTCAGATGTAATATTCTAAAGCATTGTGGTCGTTTGTAAGTTATGTAGGTGTAAAAATGGGAAGTTATCTTTTTGCTTAGTAGAATAATGAATTCAAACTAGAGGCTCCAAAGAGTCTGTGTCGCTCACCTTGGTCTATGTGAATATTAAACAAAGGATGCATTTGAATTCATGACAAAATTGTGTTTAGGTGATGGTGATGTGTTTGAACATCTTACTTTACTGAACATTCTTGCTGCTTACAATTATTTCTATCTATATTGAACTTGGCCTAAAAGTTTAAGTCGAAAATGTTAGTTAAAATTTACAAATTTTATGAAAATTGTTAAAAATGCACTATAAAGGACAATAACTCCTTAAGGGGTCAATTGACCATTTTGGTCATGTTAACTTATTTTTGGGTCTTACTTTGCTGTACATTGTTGCTGTTTAAAGTTTATCTCTATCTATAATAATATTCAAGATAATAACAAAAAACGGCAAAATTTACTTAAAATGACTAATTGAGGGGCAGCAACCTAACAGCAGGTTGTCCGATCCATCTGCAAATTTCATGGCAGATTGATCTTGACCTGATAAACAATTTTACTCTCTGTCAGATTTGCTCTAAATGCTTTGGTTTTTGAGTTTAAGCCAAAAACTGCATTTTACCCCTATGTTCTATTTTTAGCCATGGCGGCCATGTTGGTTGGTTGGCCAGGTCATGCCACACATTTTTTAAACTAGGTACCCCAATAATGATTGCGGCCAAGTTTGTTTTAATTTATCCTGGTAGTTTTAGAGGAGAAGATTTTTGTAAAAGATTACTAAGATTTACGTAAAATGGTTAAAAATTGACTGAAAAGAGCAATAACTCATAAAGGGGTCAACTGACCATTTTGATCATGTTGACTTATTTGTAGATCTTACTTTGATGCACATTATTTCTGTTTACAGTTTATCTCTATCTATAATAATATTCAAGATAATAACGAAAAACAGCAAAATTTCCCTAAAATTACCAATTCAGGAGCAGCAACCCAACAACGTGTTGTCAAATTCATCTGAAAATTTCAGGGCAGATAGATCTTGAACTGATAAACAATTTTACTCCCTGTCAGATTTGCTCTAAATGCTTTGGTTTTCGAGGTATAAGCCAAAAACTGCATTTTACCCCTATGTTCTATTTTTAGCCATGGCGGCCATCTTGGTTGATTGGCTGGGTCACGCCACACATTTTTTAAACTAGATACCCCAATGATGATTGTGGCCAAGTTTGTTTTAATTTGGCTTGGTAGTTTCAGAGGAGAAGATTTTTGTAAAAGATTACTAAGATTTACCAAAAATAGTTAAAAATTGACTATAAAGGGCAATAACTCCTAAAGGGGTCAATTGACCATTTTGGTTATGTTGACTTATTTGTAGATCTTACTTTGCTGAACATTATTGCTGTTTACAGTTTATCTCTATCGATAATAATATTCAAGAAAATAACCAAAAACAGCAAAATTTCCCTAAAATTACCAATTCAGGGGCAGCAACCCAACAACGGGTTGTCCGATTCATCTGCAAATTTCAGGGCAGATAGATCTTGGCCTGATAAACAATTTTACCCCATGTCAGATTTGCTCTAAATGCTTTGGTTTTTGAGTTATAAGCCAAAAACTGCATTTTACCCCTATGTTCTATTTTTAGCCATGGCGGCCATCTTGGTTGGTTTGGCGGGTCACGCCACACATTTTTTAAACTAGATACCCCAATGATGATTGTGGCCAAGTTTGGTCTAATTTGGCCCAGTAGTTTCAGAGGAGAAGATTTTTGTAAAAGTTAACGACGACGGACGACGGACGCCAAGTGATGAGAAAAGCTCACTTGGCCCTTCGGGCCAGGTGAGCTAAAAAGGGAATTTTGTCCGAAAAAAATACCGCGAAACCAAAAATACTTAGTTTGCTTAATGTACATATTAAATAGTATAGATAAGCAAGGTTATATCATTCAAGCTATTTTTTGGTTTTAAATTTCTCTAGTGTAGTGGATTGATATGATTAGCAACAGGTTTGTATTTTAATTTATTATTCAGTAATTGTATATATTTTCTGTAACAAATTATTGCTTTTAAAGACAATGTAATAATTACTTACATTACATCCATCGGTTTGCCACCTCTTGTTTGTTACACTGTAGTAGTTACACGATGCCGAGAACGTTGTTATTGTGTAATTGGTTGTGAAATAATTGTCTGCTTTAGGGAACGATGTTGGTATTAGATCATTTGAACGGTATCTTTCAAGTTCATATGGTCGCACTTCACGGACTCCGATATAAACTTTTCCTTTATAACCATTTATTTCATCGCTACTTATAAAACATTCGTTTGTTAATGAACCATCAGCCACTAAAAAAGAAACGGTAATTTATATTTGAAATTATATTTATCTCAATCTATAGTTACCTCTTTGTAACACTTTGTATCTGGTTCTGGTAAATTTGGGCAAGACAATTACTAGAGATGGAAGGAGATAAGAAAATTTGACATATAGTGTCAATAAATAATATATTTGATTTAGTTAAAAGAAAAAAAGTGCCCAAATTTACCAGAACCAGATACAAAGTGTTATTTTGGGGAAGAAGTGCTCGATCATTTCAACATATCAGTACTTGGTAAACAGTCAATTATTAGAACAACGCCGATTTTGAGGTTTTTTATATTTTGAAATACAATGTCACACTACAGTTTCTTTAATAAAGTTAGCAATCTCACCATGAAAAATAAATACATGCTTCGTTTCAAATTACAGTTACATATAAAAACATGGCACGTACCTGAAGCTGCACCAGTCGATGGTCCTACTAGACAGGTGAAATCAAATTCTCTTGACGTTATATTCGGAAAAGCTCCAAGTCGAATAACTAATGAAAACTGTGCAGAAGTGTCTTCTATATTTAACGTAATATGAAGGGAACCTCTATCAAGCGTTATCTCTGTTGTATGGTAATAGAAAAACTCCCAGTTTCTATCCGGAATGTACGGCGCCACATACTCCGGGGTTGGTTTTGGCATCAGACGGTCCAGTGGAATATACAGTTCAATAGGATTAACATCTGGACTCAGATTTACTCCTATAGTAGTTCCTGTGTCATCGTAGAAATCTATACTTATTGAACCACTACGAGGAGAAATCTGAGAAGATGTTTCTGTATCCTGGTAAGGTGCATATGTGGTGAATTTTGTCTGTTCATACAAAAAAAAACTTTGAAAATTATAGCCACCAGTAATTGTGATAAAATAATGCTTGAAATAATTTGTATTCGTTATATATCAATATTCATGCAAGGACTTATTGCATCTTGATCATATCTGTACTATTTAGGGGTAAAATTAATATACGAATTTTAATTCAAAATAAAAGATTATTTCGAAAATTTCTAAAATGCCTACCAGCTTGATACTTAAATAAAGGTAACAGTAGTATACCTCTGTTGAAATGTTATAAATCGATAGATAGAGAGAAAAGAAATCCGGGTAACAAACTCAACTGTGGGAAACCTATCAACTATAAGAGGAAAACAACGGAAGAACAGAAACACTGAGATGCAACAAAAACTAACGCCAATTAAACATACATAGAAACGAACTATTTCTAACAACTGCCATATGTTTGACTTGGTAAAATTCAACTGTGTCCACCTGAATTAATTTTCAATCCATAAAGGAAATTTACACAGCACTTGTGACCTTATGCTTATAATGCTATCATAAGATCGAAATTGGAAAGATAGATGTATGAAATTTTGGAGACCACAAGATTAAAGAGGACATAAACAAATTCTATAATGTCGACTTTGACAAAAAAAATTGCAATCTAAACTTTAACAAAATAACTTAATTTTCTAATAGATATGTGTAAAACATGATGTTCAATAATTTTATAATGGAGCTACTAAAACTATAACAATGACAAAGAAAATATAAGCATGCCATTATTTCAAGAAGAAAAAATCTATATTGTTTTCATATCCCTTCTAAAATTTGGCAACAAAAAAAGAAAGATCATATCATAAGCCACATGTGCACTAAGATTCAAGTTGATTGGACATCAACTTCATTGAAAACTACCCTGACCAAAAACTTTAACCTGAAGCAGGTCAGACGAATTGACGAACGGACGCATAGACCAGAAAACATAATGACTTTAAAAGATTCATTAAAACTATTTGTTAAATAAAAAGATGGAAGCATTACCTGCATCATCACAGTTTTGCTGTTATCACACGGAGCGGGTTGCATGTCACACCAAGTTGGTAGGTCTACTTTAGCATTGCCTACGTCTATAGATTTGTTAGCTAATTGTTCAGCACTATTCTTTTCAAACTGTACAGTCATTTTAGGAGTAGCAATTACAACTGGTTGTTCACCAGGTACCAATGTATCCTGTAGTACATTTCTAATAAGGTTCAAAATCCTGTTTTCTGTAGATTTGGTTTTAGCTGACTGAAATTATATATTTTGTAAAACACATCAGATACATAAACACTGTTATTATAACTGAACGCTTAAGTCCATTGATGATTTCTTTATCTTGTGAATTAAATAGTTGAAAATAAAAAAAAAACATGTCGGTAAATTTTTAAACATACGAAAAGAACATTGTTGGTAACAATACAGATCCAAATTGTATATACATATAAAGTAAATATATTCGATATCATTTTCGATATATGCACGTCTAAGTGAACAGTCTTCATCAAGTTCAAACGAGGCAAAGATAAAAGAAACTTTGAAGTATGAAACTTGTTTTACCATTACCTTATTAGTCAACATGCTACTTATATTGTGATTAATCATTGATTGAACTTACTGTTCCTACTTGAACATCCTGGCTCGTATAGAGTAGTAACATGTCATCACCGTCTGATAAGTCAGTTAAACCGACTGGCATAGCTGAAAATATATAATCAGTTGTTAACATCATGTCGAACGATATATAAGCAAACAATACCGCAAGATAGTAATTAGAAAAATATATTCCAAGTTAAACAATTTTATTCAACATAGTAACTATGATCCTTTTTCAACGTTTGTCTTGTGGATGATTCTCTTTCATTCATATTAAAAATTTGTATTCTATTAAATCAAAGTGGTCTTCTAAAGATTTCTGTATGCTATGGGATTTGGTCAGTTTTGATAGTGACCTGTAAATGCTTACATACTTGTCTTTCCGTCTTTCTGAATATTTTTCTCGTTAGAAATTATAGCAAAATTCCAAATTTTGACGAAGCGAAAATGTTTTTGGCCGACACGAACAGCCAATTATGTACCTTCCATCAGATATTTCGAATTCGGATTCATGTTTCGAAATGAATTTATAGAACATTCTTGGAAACAAATCAAGCAGAAGACACCAACAAAGAAATTCGGATCATACATTATAAGCAACTAACATCGAACGTACAAACTCATCGTTGACAAACATC